>NC_043011.1:12493963-12576463 GCF_006345805.1 Octopus sinensis | reverse complement strand
GTTATAATATTTTACTAATGGGTCTGCTGATAGTCAAGCTATATATATATATATATGTATATATATATATATATATATATATATATATATACATATAGAGCAATAAAGATTCAAGTTAATTTTAAAAAATTTACTTGAATATGGTACCTAACTTAGATGCACCAAAAAAAAAAACTATACTGATTTAACAATACAGTAATGTGGGGTGATTATAAGCGAGAAAGAAGCAACAAGAATGGATAGGTATTTAGTACGATCGTTTCATACAAGGACAGGTTTTATTAAAAGTTGCAAAGATTACAGCATATAAACGAGTCCCGTACTCATCAGCTAAAATACATGTAAGTTCTCTAGACATCCTAGTGTTTGAGGCTATACTCATGAAGTAATGTAGATAATTAAACAGATTTCTAAAGTTCATTAAAGTTCTTTAAAGATGATGTACAGTCTTATCACAGAATTTTAAAAAAGTTTTGATAGCATCACAGAGAAGGTGACCTAATCCATATGAATTTCCATAGATATGATGAGGGATTATATACTCACAGAAGACAAATTTATCCATTGTTAATTACGAGGTGGGTCTCAATTCCTGCTTATTAGCATTACAGAGAGGGTGAATTAATCCTTTGTATATATGCACAGATTCCAATGGTGTAGATGTAAATTTCCAGAGAAATGGAGATGAATTTCATATTCACAGGCGATAAATCTTACAATGGTTGAACACAATGAGGTAGGTATCAATCCTTGTTATATGATTAGGTGTTTGCCACATTAATCACATTACTGCTATTCACAAGAGGCTGTAGCTATTTAACTCTACAGCCTCTTGTGAATAGCAGTAATGTGATTAATGTGGCAAACACCTAATCATATAACAAGGATTGATACCTACCTCATTGTGTTCAACCATTGTAAGATTTATCGCCTGTGAATATGAAATTCATCTCCATTTCTCTGGAAATTTACATCTACACCATTGGAATCTGTGCATATATACAAAGGATTAATTCACCCTCTCTGTAATGCTAATAAGCAGGAATTGAGACCCACCTCGTAATTAACAATGGATAAATTTGTCTTCTGTGAGTATATAATCCCTCATCATATCTATGGAAATTCATATGGATTAGGTCACCTTCTCTGTGATGCTATCAAAACTTTTTTAAAATTCTGTGATAAGACTGTACATCATCTTTAAAGAACTTTAATGAACTTTAGAAATCTGTTTAATTATCTACATTACTTCATGAGTATAGCCTCAAACACTAGGATGTCTAGAGAACTTACATGTATTTTAGCTGATGAGTACGGGACTCGTTTATATGCTGTAATCTTTGCAACTTTTAATAAAACCTGTCCTTGTATGAAACGATCGTACTAAATACCTATCCATTCTTGTTGCTTGTTTCTCGCGTATATATACATATATGTATACACACACACAATCACAAACACACACACACACATATATATACATATATATATATATATATATGTATATACATATATATATACATATATGTATACTTATATATATATGTATATAAATATATGTATACTTATATATATATGTATACATATATATATATATGTATATATATACATAAATGTATACATATATATATGATTCCAAGTGTGGCATAGGCATCAAAGAACACAAATGTCATTTAAAATCTATTACAACTGTTTCACTGGCATTCTATTGTTGCATTTATAGATTACATCTTACCATAAAATCCACCAAGCTCAGGTAAAATTTTTAAACATGCATAAACAGGCAAGGTAAAACCTAGAAGATGATCGATTCACCAACCTAACTTCCTTGAAACATCTGAACTAGTTTTGTGTCACACGTTTGTTGACAATTCCTAGGCCTTCATCATCATTAATTTTTTTTTTTTTTTTTTTTTTTTTGCTGCTAGGTTGTGTAAAATGACTGTAATTACAATTCTTTCACCATTCATTATCAAAGCTGTAAAATATAGGATAAACAATTAATGTTCATATTTTATGTGTGAAAATAAAGAATAAACAAGTTGTACGGAATTAATGATACCGTTTGGTGATACATGTTACCAAAAATCATCAGTGAAACTCTGAAAAGAATTTTGACTCAACCTGATACACACATATACATTCACACACACACATGCATGCGCACACACACACACACACACACACACACACAATCTTATTTATGTGTGTGTATGTATGTGTGTACTTATTTGTCTCTTCTAAGCACTATAGATACTAGTGAGATGCATTTTTCATGTCTTCTGATCTATTTGGTTCTGTACTGCTAAGAAACATAAATTCTGTGATGTATTCTATTCCAGGATCATCCAATATGATACTTTCTTTGCTAAGTGATAGCATCTTACTGCACATCATACCGTTTATTTTCATGACCCATTTTTATATCTATTTGTTTAGTGGATATTTTCAATTTGTTTAAAGATTGTGGATATTAAGCTTAACATATCAAATATCTTTGTAGAGCACATCAATGAACACCAAACTTTTATGAGCCAATTCTTTCAGTTTCTTTAATGATACATTTTAGAAGGTTATTGGGAATGGAGGGCGAGAATAGGCAACCTAGTCTCAGATCATGCATACTTCTGGATATGTATGTGTGTGTGTGTGTGTGTGTGTGTGTGTGTCAAGGTAGGTGAAAGAATTTAATTCACTGTACATTAAAAAGTAAAGTAAGAATGAATATGTAGTGGGTGAAAAATATTAGTTGAAGTTTAATATTATTTTTCCATTTTATTGACAAGCTATCTTAGTTTCAAATTTGAGCACAAGGCCAGCAACTTCAGAGAAGGGTGTAAGTTGATCACATTGACTTCAGTGCTCAACTGGTACTTATTATTATCAATCCTGAAAGGATGAAAGGAAAAGTTGACCTTGGAGGAATTTAAACTCTTACTCTGAAGATGGACGAAATGCCACTAAGCATTTTTCCCAATATGCTAATGGTTTTGCCAGTTTCAAAGTTATACTGCAATAAAATGACTACTTGTTAAGTAGTTCATTGAGAAGTTTATCTTCATGTGCCCCCTTACTCCGTATTTAAAGCATATGTTGGTCTACCCTCCACCATGACTCTCAGTCTGGTCTCATCGGGCAGGACAATTTCTTCTGTCATTTTGTGGAGGTCAGGTAGGCTGATAAGGACCATTACCTCTAGGCCATGACCCCACCAATTGACCTCCACTGTCTTAGACATTTTCAATATTTTCACCTTCTCCTCTGTGTTGTAGAGGATGGCTGCCATAAGCCAGTCCAAGTTAATTTCGGGTGGCACTCTCCTTATTCTCACTCTGGCTGCGCGTCTGCCACAGTAAGTTGGCAAGAGTGCCCACTGTGCCGATTTCAAAATGGAGTACTTCCTTGCTTTGTTCTCATTAACGCAGCATACCTCCACCATGCCAAATTTTCTTCCTCCGTTATAGAAAGTTGTCACTTCCATAACGTCTTTCAAACACTTCTCTATTTCTTCCACAGCTGCTATTTCGATTTTCCGTGTTGCCATGTTCAACGTTTGATAGGTTATTATTTTTCTTTCGAAATTTTCTGCCACTTCTTTGGCAGGTGTCAATCTCAAACATCCTCCTGCCTTCTTCGATAGGTTGTCAAACATCTTATAATCTATATTTTTTCACCTCCAGCTCCTGTATTTGCAGCAGTTCCACTGTCAGGCTTTTATCTGTTACCACAGCATAACTGCCGGTCTGGGTCTGCATACTTCTGCTATTCACTGCTTCACCAATAATGGAAAAGCCAAACAAAACTTCCAACGACTTCAATAAATTACAAATTCATGAATTCAGCAATTCAAACAAAGCAACAACTCACATGGGAGTGAAATCCAAACACAACTACCTCAGAAGAGTGACAATTGCCAGCTAAGGATCAGACATGATTCCAAACACAAAATACTATACACTCTTTACTCTTTTACTTGTTTCAGTCATTTGACTGCAGCCATGCTGGAGCACTGCCTTTAATCAAGCAACTCGACCCCGGGACTTATTCTTTTGTAAGCCCAGTACTTATTCTATCGGTCTCTTTTGCCGAACCGCTAAGTGACGGGGACATAAACACACCAGCATCGGTTGTCAAGCAATGCTAGGAGGACAAACATAGACACACACATGCATATATATATATATATATATATATATATATATATATATACACATATATACAACGGGCTTCTTTCAGTTTCCGTCTACCAAATCCACTCCAAAGGCTTTGGTCGGTCCGAGGCTATAGTAGAAGACACTTGCCCAAGGTGCCACGCAGTGGGACTGAACCCAGAACCATGTGGTTGGTAAACAAGCTACTTACCACACAGCCACTCCTGCACCTATATGCTTTTTCCAGTGACAAACAGTCACTGATCTCGAAAAAGGAGAAACAAGCAATAATAAATCTCTGATTGAGATGTAGACAGTAGCAGCATGACATCATGAAGTATATTTACCACATAAATGTGAATGACTCATGTGGGATGATGCTACTGCAGTTTATAGCCCCAGGAAGACATCACCTCCAGCTGGCTAATGACACACTGTCTGTGCCCAATCAGTATTTGTGAAGGGAAACCATCGTTCCCATCTCTAGCCTGATGTGATACACATGGACCTGGGTTTCTGGATAGTAACCCATCATCAGTGTATATATATATATATATATATATATATATATATATATATATATATATATAATTGCCACATGGAAGGTGTTTATAAGCCATTTAAAAACACAAAAACCGTTAGATTCATTTCAACATTTAAATTTAATTTGTCAAAATATTTTCTTTGCTTTGAGACCGTGACCTGTTCACTGACAAAATTACATGCTGCATCTCTCTCTCTCTCTCTCTCTCTCTCTCTCTCTATATATATATATATATATATATATATATATATATATATTAATAAATGAAATAAAACATATGCATATATATAAATATATATGTACGTACCTACCTCTACATGTACATATACACGCATATATGAGTACAGGACACCAAAGGGACGTCGAACACAAAGAGAAACGAAAACATAGACACAAACCAAAGGAACTGGACATTTTTTTAAAAACAACAAAAAAATGGAGTACAGGACTATATATATATATATATATATATATATATATATATTGAGACCCCTTTCAGGGATTGCACCTGGAAAGTTAGCCTGCCAGGCACAAGTCCGGACAAGGTTGCTTATGGAAGACCAGCAGTCACCCATGCATACCGATCTCCCCTCTCCACACCACCAGTGTTATCCAAGGGAAAAGCAAAGGGGCCGATGCAGCTTGGCATCTGTGACATTGCAACGCATTTCTACAGCTGAGTGAACTGGAGCAATGTGAAATAAAGTGTTTTGCTCAAGAACACAACACACAGCCTGGTCAGGGATTTGAACTTGCAACCTCATGACTGTAAGCTCGACACTCTAACCACTGAGCCATGCACTTTCACACACACACACACACACACACACACACATATATATATATAGATTTATAAATAAGGATAATATCGATATTTAAATATCGATATTATCAAGTGGCCAGCATGGGAATAAATACCATACAAAGGTAATAATTTTTTACAACTATAAATAAGGGTGTCTGAGAGACACCACCATGCTGAAATAGCAGTCAAATCCCTGACTCTAAAAACTACCTTAAATGTTCATATCGCACCATGTATGTATGTATCTATATTATACATTTATATATACTATATATATATATGTGTATGAATGTATATATATATATATATATATACATACAAAATTTTAAGGACTGACCACTCAAAAAGTTTAATCTATTTTAATCTTCGGATTCTTTGATATGCTGGGCCACTGGTTTTAATTGATTAATATCAATTTCTACCCTTATTAAATTTTAAATTATATACATATATATATATATATATATATATATATATATATATATATATATATGTATGTATATGTATGCTATATATATGTATGTTATACGTACATATGTATATATATTATTTATATATATTATACATATATGTTTTTTAAGCTGTCAAGGGTTGCATAAGCTGCCATGATTCAAGTTTATTTTTTATTACTCCTGTGGCTGTTGTAAGACTCTAATGCTTGTCTGATATAAACACTCAACCCACCTTCCTCGAGTAAATGTCAGCACATTTTGTTGTGATGCATTAACTGTTAGAAAAAATGTCTTTATCAACTCAAAATTATCAAAATATAGGAAAAGTGGTTAAAGTGCCTCAGTGTAGTCACATGCTTCCTTATAAAACTTTCTTTTACTTCAGCAGTAGCTTTGATATCAGAAGAAAAGTTGGGAATAAATCTTCAATAATAATATATATATCAAGTTGAAATATCTTGAAATATCTTCCTTTGATTCAGAACACAATAGTCCATTTCCTTTTCTAAAAGTCCTTTGAAATATTCACTTCTATGAAATCAATGCTTGTAATGTTATGTTATTCTCAAGAAGCATAAACCAAAATGCCATCTTGGTATATAAAAACACTTTTTATGCACTTTAAATAGAGATTCTATGCAATGCTGAAATATAGAACAACTGTTCTTTAATCCCATTTACAGCTGATTTACTAAATAAAGGCCACCACTTGTATTTATAGCACACAGCTTTCTTGACTCTTAGTCCAATTCGGTTTACCAATAAGTGCTCTTCAAGTCTAAAGTAGAGAAATTCATAGCATGCAACATATTTGTTAAATACTGTTTCAATATTTGAAGAAAGATAAGAATATGTTTGACTCTTCTTGACACAAACTTTATAATCAGTGCACATTCTGTTTCCTTTTTGATTTTCTTACCTAGACAAATAGTATTCTCAAATCTGGAATAAATTTATGATATCATACTCTTTACTCTTTTACTCCTTTACTTGTTTCAGTCATTTGACTGCGGCCATGCTGGAGCACCGCCTTTAATCGGTCTCTTTTGCCGAACCGCTAAGTAACGGGGACATAAACACACCAGCATCGGTTGTCAAGCAATGCTAGGGGAACAAATACACACACGCATATATATATGCTTATATACGACAGGCTTCTTTCAGTTTCCATCTACCAAATCCACTCACAAGGCTTTGGTTGGCCCGAGGCTATAGTAAAAGACACTTGCCCAAGGTGCCACGCAGTGGGACTGAACCCGGAACCATGTGGTTGGTAAGCAAGCTACTTACCACACAGCCACTCCTGTGCCTATAATTTACAGTTTTCCTAAATTTTAAAATTAATTCTTGTATCTTGCATTAGGAGATTGTGAAATGGCTTCACAGAACAAAATCAAGTTCCTTCTATCTTTATATTACTCTTTTACTCTTTTACTTGTTTCAGTCATTTGACTGCGGCCATGCTGGAGCACCGCCTTTAGTCGAGCAAATCAACCCTGGGACTGATTCATTGTAAGCCCAGCACCTACTCTATTGGTCACTTTTGCCAAACCGCTAAGTGACGGGGACATAAACACACCAGCATCAATTGTCAAGCAATGCTAGGGGAACAAACACAAACATACACGAACACACACATATATATATATATATATACATATATACGATGGGCTTCTTTCAGTTTCCGTCTACCAAATCCACTCACAAGGCTTTGGTCAGCCCGAGGCTATGGTATAAGACCCTTGCCCAAGGTGCCACGCAGTGGGACTGAACCCGGAACCATGTGGTTGGTAAGCAAGCTACTTACCACACAGCCACTCCTGCGCCTATAATTTACAGTTTTCCTAAATTTGAAAATTAATTCTTGCATCTTGCATTAGGAGATTGTGAAGTGGCTTCACAGAACAAAATCAAGTTCCTTCTATCTTTATATTGTTGATGTTGTTTTATTGAGGTTAGAAAAAATACCTGAAACACTTAACCAATGCCTTTTAAAAAAACAAATACATGACTTTTAGTAATTAACCATGTTCTATTTTGCTACACCCATGAGTTCATAATTCCAACCATCAAAACTTACTACTTTTACATAGCTTAACATTAGATGATAACTGTTAACAGCCACATTCATAGTTTAACATCGGTTGGTAACTGTCTTTTGGACGAACCAATAATTATGAACTACCTGGCACTCATATATAGCTCTTTAGAAATATCAATATAATTTATAGATGAAGATTTCATGGTGATTTTTAAAAACGTCCATGTGGTGCCACGTTAAAGTGGCCATGTGACTGCATGTAAAAGCACCCATGTAGCACTAAGTAAAAGCACTTGTAAAAGCCTCCAGCACACTCTGTAAAGTGGTTGGTATTAGGATGGGCATCCAACTGTAGAAACCATGCCTAATCAGACTGGAGTCTGGAGCAGCTCCCCAAGTTGTCAGCTCTGGTCAAACCGTCCAATCCATGCCAGCATGTTAAATGATGATGATGATGATGATGATGATGACTTGAATTAATATTTAATTAGCAGTTAATGTTATGTAATTTTTGTCTATTTTATTATCATTTTACATGTCTTTTACATCATAAACCTGTTCAGAATTATCAGGAATTCCTCAACAATATTTATGAAAATATTTCAATTTTCCACAGCTATGGCATTTTAGTCTATACATACATACATACATACATACATACATACATACATACATACATACATACATACATACATACATGCATGCATGCATGCATACATACATACATGCATACATACATACATATATACATACGTACATACGTACATACATACATACATACATACATACATGCATACATACATACATACATACATACATACATATACACATACATACATACATACATACATACATACATACATACATACATATATACATACATACATACATACGTACGTACGTATGTACTTGTTGTCATCGTCATTGTTTAATGTCTGTTTCCCATGCTGACATGGGTTGGGTGGTTTGACAGCATTTGAGGAGCTGGTCTAGGAATTGAACTCACGATTGTTTATATAGGTGTAGAAGTGGCTGTGTGGTAAGTAGCTTGCTTACAAACCACATGGTTCTGGGTTCAGTCCCACTGTGTGGCACCTTGGGCAAGTGTCTTCTACTGTAGCCTCGGGCCGACCAAAGCCTTGTGAGTGGATTTGGTAGACAGAAACTGAAAGAAGCCCGTTGTATATATGTATATGTGTGTATATGTTTGTGTGCCTGTGTTTGTCCCCCCAACATCGCTTGACAACTGATTCTGGTGTTTACGTCCCCGTAACTTAGAGGTTCGACAAAAAGACCGATAGAATAAGTACTAGGCTTACAAAGAATAAGTTCTGGGGTCAATTTGTTCGACTAAAGGTGGTGCTCCAGCATGGCCACAGTCAAATGACTGAAACAAGTAAAAGAATATATATCTTTTGCATTTTTTTTCAATGTTGGGTTGTAAACCTTTGTTTGTTTCTTAATTCTATCAACAAAGAAGTTAATGTTAGCAGTCTTTGCATTTGGCTGAAATTTGAATGCTTATTTTGGCTAAATTATTGTTGTAGGGGAACAAGTTTTGTTACATCTAAATTTAGTTATGTTCTTAAATCTTTAGTATCTAAACTGACCATATCTAGCCCAAATATTCTGCCTGCTTTATGTTCAAACTGATCAGAGCCAGCCTCCCACACCTATTACACAATGTCAGTCTAAAAATAAACAATCGTATCGTTGAAATCTCAAAGCTATATGATGCATTATTAATTCAGCACAATGTAAATAAATAAGCATTCTATTTGACAGAGTTATCTGAATGATAAAGGATTAAAGTGTTTTAGATTTTTTGCACACCGATTGAAATTTTGACAAAAGCTAACAAAATAAACTCGTTTTCCGGGTCATACTTCATTGTGTTAAATATATATTTAACCCAGGAGGCGCAGGAGTGGCTGTGTGGTAAGTAGCTTGCTAACCAGCCAGATGGTTCCGGGTTCAGTCCCACTGCATGGCATCTTGGGCAAGTGTCTTCTACTATAGCCTCGGGCCGACCAAAGCTTTGTGAGTGGATTTGGTAGACGGAAACTGAAAGAAGCCTGTCGTATATATGTATATATATATATGTGTGTGTGTGTGTTTGTGTGCCTGTGTTTTTCCCCCCTAGCATTGCTTGACAACCGATGCTGGTGTGTTTACGTCCCCGTCACTTAGCGGTTCGGCAAAAAGAGTCCGATAGAATAAGTACTGGGCTTACAAAGAATAAGTCCCGGGTCGATTTGCTTGACTAAAGGCGGTGCTCCAGCATGGCCGCAGTCAAATGACTGAAACAAGTAAAAGAGTAAAAGAGTAAAAGAGTAACCCAACTACAGACTCATTTGCAGTTTCAGATTCAATTTGCTTTAGTTTGACAAACTGTAAGCAATCAAAGATAATAAAACATTTCTTTGATCAGATTATTAATCCAATTACTGTAATATATATTTTTCATCAATCTGGGTGTCCAAAACCACCCTCCTCTCCATGCAAACTTGACACGCTGCCAGTTTAGTCAGCAATGATCTGAGCATGCAACAAGTCACACAGGGCTACATGTTACCAGTGTTGCTCTCAAGTGACCTGCACCGCTTTTACTTCTAATTCTTCCATGCTTGCATGAGCCATATGGAATCGGTTGGGACAGATTTTCTAGGGCTAGATTTTCTTTCTTCTCACCGACTCTCACTTGCTTCCAAATTTCCACAGACGTCTGGAGACTTACCACCATTGCATGATGTGAAGACAAACACACACAAATACACACGCATTCATGTATGCATATATAAAATATACAAAAACCCTCTCAAGGTTTTAGTTAGCCCAGGGCTATAGAAGAAGACACTTGTCCAATGTATTAGTATTTCATAGTGGCACAGTCAGCAAATATCTTCTTATGTTATGTGTGTGTGTGTGTGTGTATGTATGTGTGCACAGACATACACACATATACATTCATTCATCCATTTCCAAGCACATACATACTCTCTCTCTCTCTCTCTCTCTCTCTCTCTCTCTTTCACTCTCTCTCTCTCTCTTTCACTCTCTCTCTCTCTCTTAGACACACACACACGCACACACATTACTGATTCAATATAAATGCATTTAATTTTCAGGTTAGGTCTGATACTGGCATTTTTACAAATTTAATTTTTTTATGGAGTGTGAAAAAGCTGAACTCTCATCAGACTGGCCAAGGTTTGTGATTCCATTTCAAAAAAATCAACTGGCACATTTGAAAATTCTTCCCACTTCCACCAGAAACTAGGGAGTATGGACACAGAAACATTTTTTAAATTTTTCTATGCACAATGTTCTATGCTAAGGAGAGAGAATTTCATTTGTGTGGGGGTTATATCCCTTGGCTTAACTTAAACATGCATACATTTGTCAATTTGACAATTGCCTCAGAGTTACAAGCTTGTTTCTGGGGGCATACCCTGGGAACCCTGCTATCTTTGCTTGTCTTGGGTTAGTGTGAAATCACTTGTTTATTTTACATATACACATGTGTGTATATATATATATATATATATATATATATACTACCACAATGACCTGGTTGCGTGTGTGCGCACATACACGCGAGTACTGTCCAAATCTCCGACCAATCACATACAGCTAGCTGGCATTCAATTGGCGTATCAGGTTTCGGGCATTTTGATTGGGTTTTGGATAGAAAATTCACAAAAAAGTCACTTGTATTGATTTTTTAATGGCTTTGCGGGGTGACTGGGAAATGTAAAGATGTGCACGACCACCCTTGGACAGTTTTGAATGACCATAGAAAGTGCGAGCCCTCTAACTGAAAAATTGTGGATTTGTATAAAGGACATGCACGCTGACATTTTGCCATTTATATATATAGAGATATATAAGTACACACATCATGTATGTGGGAGTTATTTTCCTTACCCTGTAATAAATGCATACACATGCGCATATGTGTGTGCATGTGTGTGTGTGTGTGTGTATATGTGTGTGTGTGTGTGTGTGTGTGTGTGTGTGTGTGTGTGTGTGCATGTGTGTGTGTGTGTGTGTGTGTGTGTGTGTGTATGTGTGTGTGTGTGTGTAAGTGTCAACAGAGTGGATATATTATCTAAAGTGTACAGTATCATATATCCATTATGGCCGATCTTACCATTTGGTTTTGCTCTCAGGATCCAACTGGGACAGTTGAAAATTCTTCCCACTTACGCCAAAATTTAGGGAGTGTGGACACAGAAAATTAAAAAAAATTTTTCTACTTTAAAAAATTTTGAATTTTTCTATGCACAATGTACTATGCTAAGGAAAGAGAATTCCAGTCATGTGTGGGTTATAACAGTCTGATTATGTAATCCTGCACTCATCAGAGGTAGCCGTTATGAAATGAAATATGGTGACTGCTCTCTATAGTTGGAGGTGCATAGACACATCTGGTTTCTGGTTATAGTGAAACAGAAGATTGGTACCAAAACATTGTCTCTGGGCATGGTTTTGATGCAAATTGGCAAGAGTTTTCTGGAAAAGAGTTTGTGGAAAATGTGTGTGTTTTTAAGGTTGATATTCTAATGAAAATGAAATGTATGTTGTGCATCAACAACAATACAAATGGAATCTGCTCTATGTAGCTGGGAAAATTCTGGAACAGATTAGAAATCTAAAAGGATTAAAGCTGGACTAGAAAAACTCTTGTTATTGCAAAGCAAATTACCAGATTTGATAATAATAATAATAATAATAATGAAATTATTGTATACAGTGCTCAGGTGCACCACAACCTGTCAAAAAGCGCATATAAAGTATATGCAGTAATGTACAAATGTCTGGAGAGCGAACAGTGTATGAGTCAGATACATGCTTGAGTGTGTATGGAGGGGAGAAAATCAGGTGTAGTGTTGGCGAATCTCAGAAAGCATGGAAGTTTTGAAGGATGCAGTGCTTCGACAACTAACAACTGATGCCAGCAGTCTGTTCCATGCTTCAGCAATTCTTAGTGTGAAAAAATGTTTCTGAAAGTCATGGGAGCTTTGCTGTTTTCTGACTCTGTAAACATGTCCACAGGTGTTAGACAGGTGGAGTTTGAAAAGGTGGTCAGAGTTATTGTTTGTAAGATGGTTAATAATTTTATGGGTGTCTGCCAAGTCAGCTGCCAGACGTCGGAGTTTCAATGTGTCCATAACCAGGGAAGTATTTATTAATATTACACCCAGAGGGAAATTAGTCTATAAATTTAAATTATTATATGACACAAAACTTAAACACTAGAGTAATAGAAAGAAATAGGCTGATCCATCAAGTAAATACTATGTAAGCCAAATTCAGTTAAGAAAACACTTTGCACTGGCAACAACTGCTGATTGTGCACAACATAACCAGTGATAAACTGAAACACTAGAAATGTAGACACCACATGAGATTCATAGGAAGGCAATGAAGGGACACCACCACAGTCTAAATGGGAGAAATTATCCATAGTTTGAGTACAAGGATTGCAGGATGATTAAGGAACAAACATTCATCTTATATCAACATTCCATACAGAAATGGTACAATGGATCAATAAAAAAATGTTGAAATAAAGATCCTTTCTAGACATCTAAATTAAACAGCATCAAAACTAATTATAGAGTTTACGCAATCTCAGGAAACAAACCCCGTACACATATTTAATAGAAAAATGAAATGAGCCCTAACCAGAATCCACCACTACAGAAGAATCTGAGACCCTCTTCGGTCATGACACAGACCATGGGATTGCACCTAGAAAGTTACCCTCCTAGGCACAAGTCCGGGCAAGGTTGTTTATGGAAGACCAGCAGTCGCCCATGCATACCAGCCTCCCCTCTCCATGCCACCAGTGTTATCCAAGGGAAAGCAAAGGGGCCGATACAGCTTGGCACCTGTGACGTCGCAACTCATTTCTACAGCTGAGTGAACTGGAGCAATGTGAAATAAAGTGTTTTGCTCAAGAACTCAACATGCAGCCCGGTCTGAGATTCGAGCTCACAACCTCACGATCGTAAGCTCGACGCTCTAACCACTGAGCCATGCGCCTTCACACTACAGAAGAATAAAGATATAATAAAGCTAAAACCAACTGAAGTCAGCCACCACAGATAGAAAGACACATGCACACACACACACACACATAGAAAGCTGCATACCCACATATGGAGAGGCATACACATGCATGCATACACATGTTCTAATAATGGCAACAACAAAAGGAAGCAAAAGGAACAAATAAACATCAAAACTATACCATGTCATAATCCAAAACACTTGCTATACAGATGTAACATAATTCAGAGAAATCAGTTGGAAATCTGAACCTGAAAACATCTCTTTAGAAGTCTACAGGATTAGTATGTAAGACATAGTTTTTTGGAAAACGACAGCTGTTAATTATGTTCATTGGTTTTAATAATATGACTTACCAATATACAGCATTTGTTTCAGATCAAAATTCTCACAAAACAAATCCACACACACACACACACATGTTTGTGTGTTATAAATGCATACATATATAGGCCCTGGCATGGCTGTGTGGTAAGTAGCTTGCTTCCCAACCACATGGTTCCGGGTTCAGTCCCACTGCGTGGCACCTTGGGTAAGTGTCTTCTACTATAGCCTCGGGCCAACCAAAGCCTTGTGAGTGGATTTGGTAGACGGAAACTGAAAGAAGCCCATCGTATATATGTATATATGTATATATATATATGTGTGTGTGTGTGTGTGTTTGTGTCTGTGTTTGCCCCCTAGCATTGCTTGACAAACGATGCTGGTGTGTTTATGTCCCCATTACTTAGCGGTTCGGCAAAAAGAGACTGATAGAATAAGTACTGGGCTTACAAAAGAATAAGTCCTGGGGTCAAGTTGCTTGATTAAAGGCGGTGCTCCAGCATGACCGCAGTCAAATGACTGAAACAAGTAAAAGAGATAAAAGAGATATAGGCACTGGCATGGCTGTGTGGTAAGAAGCTTGCTTCCCAACCACATGGTTCCGGGTTCAAGTCCCACTGCATGGCATCTTAGGCAACTGTCTTCTACTATAACCTCAGGCCAACCAAAGCTTTGCAAATCGATTTGGCAGACAGAAACTAAAAGAAGCCAGTTGTATGTATGCATGTATGTATGCATATATGTATGTATGCATGTCTGTATGTATGTATGTATGTAGGTAGGTAGGTAGGTAGGTAGGTAGGTAGGTAGGTAGGTAGGTTGGTAGGTAGGTAGGTAGGTAGGTAGGTAGGTAGGTAGGTAGGTTGGTTGGTTGGTTGGTTGGTTGGTTGGGTGGTTGGTTGTTTTTACCTAAAACCCCCAAGACAGTAAGAAGATATACAAAGAACATGCTGTCTTCACTTCTTTGTCTATCTCCTTACCTTCTTGGAGGTTTTAGGTATAATTATACTCCTGTGTCCATCTGTTTTAATTTAATTTAATTCTATGACTTTATGCAGCTGTGGATTGCTCTGCATTTAAATTGATGTAATGATTTCATTGTTCAATTAAATGGCGTTGCATGAAACGATCGTACTGCATTACCTCTGGATATCCTTGTTGCTTATTTTGATTTTAATCTCCTTCTTTTGAAATTGTATAGTTAATACCATACTAAATTCTGGTGCCTCAGCTTAAGTACCATATTCATCTGAATCTCTCTCTCTCTCATATATATATATATATATATATATATATATATATATATATATATATTGGCCACACAGGGTTGAACACAGAGGGAACAAAATACAAAGTAGTGCTTTTCTTTTTGGGAAGAAGAAAAAAGTGGGGGTAGAATTTCGATCAAAAGGGAGGGAAAAAAAAGGGCTAATCAATAGCGATTGTGTATCACAGAAATGTCATAATGTAAAAAGGGGGAACAGATCAGATTTATCCATTGAAGGAAAAGCATATGGAAAAGACCACGGTAACCTTGGGCAATAATGTCAACCAAAAAAACACATTACAGTTAGTGACTCTTTTTTCCCTCTCTTTTTTTGGTTCATAGGATTATACTAGACAGAGACAGACAGACAGACAGACTGATAGATAGATATGTATATGTGTGAGTGTGTTTTTACCCCCGTACAAGTATTAGACTATAAGTCCTGGGATCAATTTCTTCAACAAAAACCCTTCAAAGCATAGCTGCAGTCAGATGACTAAAACAAGTAAAAGAATACACACACACACGTGCATATGTGTCAAATATGCATACATATACATCATTTTTTGATATGCTTGTTTTTCATGAACTCAAAATTCCAAACCCTGTGATATTTAATGGATACCAATGCTAATGAGGACTAGAACTACTACAATAAGTGAGGCAAATACTTTAGACACTGTGAGGTGTAAGTGTTTTATTAGGATCTTTTCGGTTTGAACAGGAGTTTTTTCTAGTGGTGTCATATGAAATTGTCACCCATAATTATGACCCTAGTATCGATCTATTGCATTTCAATGTTTTAGGGTTAGGGTTAGGCGTGGGGGAAGGGTATCTTTTTTTCTTCAGAAATGTAAATAAACCCAATCTGTTTCTTAAACGAGGGACATATTCATACGGCACAGAATGTTTTTTACCTCAATAGACGTCAGTGATTGGTTGAAATTGCAGAAACTGAAGAAAATAACCAACAAATATCTTACAAACTATAGAATTTTCTCAATAAAGCCAAGAGAAAAAGATGTTTTATAAACACATTCTACCAGTATACGAAGTTTAAAATTTTTTAGTTACCTAGAAATTATGCTAAAAACTGCCGTTCAAACCGAAAAGATCTGTTTTATTCCTTCTCAAACATTTGGTTTTATATTTGGCTTTATATGTAGCTCAAGCAGAAACCACCAGAGATAACTATAACAGCTGCTTTTGATTGTTTGTCTGCTACTTTTGTTGTTGTTTAGTTCTGTGTCTGCCCCAAATCTGTCTCAATTGCTCAGAGCATAAGCACATAATGTCCAACATAACATCCAATCTTGACAACCTTATTTTTCTCTGCAGACCTAATGTACCCCACACTACATTATTAAACAAAGCATTTTTTTTTTTGCCATTTTAGGCAAGAAATTTAGAGATTTGGATGCTATTTCTAGCAGGTTGAACGACCTCGTACAGACTCCCTCATTGGCTTGCCTATATTTTACTCTGTTAACATGTGGTTTTTAAAAGATATCTATAACTGGTTGCCTGATCAACCATTAACAGTGTGACATGTTGTATCCATTATCCTACCAGTTTCCCCAGTTTCTCTCCAATTATTGATGATCCATTAGTTTTAGATATATTGTCTTTTAGGGAGCACCTCTTACTCTCACCTTATACTATCTGGCAGGGTATTCGTTATTGATGAGTTCATTATAACTCAATTTTCTATCTTTACATTTGACCATGCCATCATATATTTGTATGCACCATTTGATTTCTCTCAGTTTTTAATAAGATACTTTTTCAACCCTTCAGCATTTAAACTGGCCATATCCAGCCCAAATATCCTACCTTTTGGCCAGATCTGGCTTCTCACTCCTACTCTACTACATCATTCTTAGAGTATACAATCACATTACCAAAATCTCAAAGCTACAAGATAATTCATAATTAATCTAAAACACTGTGAATGAATATGCATTACGTATGACAGAGTAATATGAAAGCTAAAAGGTTAAACAGATTACTGTGTGTGGCCTTGCATTAAAATGTGAAAGATTCTCTGTCAATGTTGTTAATTATTATGAACACCTAATTACAAAGCCACTCCTCAAAATTTATCCCATTTTATTAACCTGCTTTATTCAGTTGAAATATGAAACTACCTATTTTTAAAGACATCTACTTTAGTTCTTCCATAGTGAATCCAAATCTATAACATAGTAAGTTTAGTGTAGTTCTTACAGGATTTCAGTTTGAACATTCATCATCACCATCGTTTAACGTCTGTTTTCCATGCTAGCATGGGTTGGACAGTTCAACCGGGATCTGGGAAGCCAGAAGGCTGTACCAGGCCCCAATCTGATCTGGCAGTGTTTCTACAGCTGGATGCCCTTATGAGGTAACATTGTTACCTCATAAGTTTGATTAATTTTAGAACAAAAATGACAAGTTAATATCCAAACCACAACTACCCTTCAAGCACCCTGTGTGTTTCATCAATTGCATGCTCCCTAACTAAGAAGCATTTTCTTTGGTATTGTTTTTCTATATTCTTTGAATCATCACCGTGCTCACAATACAATCCTTGTACTTTAAAAAGTGAATGCTAAACACAGCCCCAGTGGAAGATGTGTAGAGGTACATGAGATCAAGTTATCTGATTGCAGTACTGTTTAGTACTTCTCAATTTCGTAGCATCCCTACTCAATAAGGGCTTGATGCTACAACCTCATAAATCATAAACTGGAAGAATCTGACCACAGACCTTCGACATCTTCCAAACACCATGATGTTGACTGGATGTTTGATTTTTATTACTTTCGGTACATGTTCTGGAGCTCAACCTACTCCTCTGACTTTCAGATATTGTTGAACTGTCCAACATAGAAGATGTATGTTAAATGATGTGGATGATTGTACACACCCATACACACGCACACAGTTATATATTGCGCAAGTATGAACACACACTCATACAAATACACACACACTCACACACACACGCTTACACCTACACACTTTCCTCCCCGCCTCCAAACACATTGTCTTGTCCTGATTATCAAAAACAGATGGAATGAATTACGACTATTGTAGAATTGAAAGAGTTATTTCCCTTACACTTCTTGTAGCCGTCTTCACGTTTCCTTCACACAGCAGCACAAATTTCTTAAAAACGGATACAGACAACTACTCAAAACACAGTAGGAGCAATGTAGGCTTTGGCGTTACAGTGTATTGTTATGTAAATCGAAGTTATCAGCTTACACTGTGTGTATTGACTGTGTGACAAGAAGTTCTGGGTTCGGTCCCACTTGATGGCACCTTGGCCGATTATTTTTCTACTCTAGCCCCAGCCTGACGAAAGCTTTGTGAGTGGATTTGGTGGGCGGAAACTGAAAGAAGTTCATCATATATGTGTGTGTGTGTGTCCCTATGTTTGTGTTTGTCTCTCACTACCATTTGTTGACAACCGATGCTGGTTTGTTTACTTCTCCATAATTCATTGCAATGGTTCTCCTAGATTTTTTGGGTTAAAATTTATGAGCTATAAATTGCTTATACTTCTACAATACAGAAAACATTAAATTTTTTTTTGATCTTTTCGGTTTGAACGGCAGTTTTTAACAATTTCTAGGTAACTAAAAAATGTTAAACTTCGTATATTGGTAGAATGTGTTTATAAAACATCTTTTTCTCTTGGCTTTATTGAGAAAATTCTACAGTTTGTACGGTATTTGTTGTTTTTTTTTCTTCAATTTCTGTAATTTCAACCAATCAATGACCGTCTATTGAGGTGAAAACATTCTGTGCCATATGAATATGTCCCTCGTTTAAGAAACAGATTGGGTTTATTTACATTTCTGAAGAAAAGAAGATACCCTTCCCCCCCACCCCTAACCTTAACTCTAACCATAACCCTAAAACTAATTGAAATGCAATAGATCGATACTAGGGTCATAATTATGGGTGACAATTTCATATGACACAGCTAGAAAAAACTGCCGTTCATACCGAAAAGATCCATGAACGGAAATGAATTTAATAAAGGAGATAAAAACCTCATAGTAATTGTAAGTTTTAAAACTGTGGTGGGGAAGGGGAATAACTTTAGGAATCTAAGAATCAGTTTCACAGAAAACGGAATTTTCATGCGTTTATGTATTTGTTTTGTCGGATTCCTAATGTAAAATCGTGTGTTGAAACATATTGTTGACATGTCAGGCTGGTATTTTTATAGTAATTTATTTATTTATTTTTTGCAAAGTAGGCGTAGGAGTGACTGTGTGGTAAGTAGCTTGCTTACGAACCACATGGTTCCGGGTTCAGTCCCACTGCGTGCCACCTACTGTAGCCTCGGGCCGACCAAAGCCTTGTGAGTGGATTTGGTAGACGGAAACTGAAAGAAGCCAGTCGTATATATGTATATGTAAATATATTTATATATATATATATGGAAAGCGGACGTTAAACGATGATGATGATGATGATGATATATATATATATATATATATATATATATATGTGTACCCCCTACTGTCACGTTCTTGTTAGATTGACAGTATACAACCATTCTATCGCCCCACCACCGTACATGTCTCTACAAGATATTTAGAAATTCAATATTTCTTATTTTGATAATCAGTGAATAGACTTCACTGAGTATAGATATATACAATTACGAAGTCGAGACAAATATCACCGGTTAACCGGTGTCTGCTACTCTAGCCCGATGAAGGACAATGATCCTGAAACATGTGTCCCTAGATGCAGTTTCGGCAGCTGGGGGTGTTTGTCTCCCCTTCGTATATGTATATAAGGACACAGGGAAAAATGTGTCAAAGCCATCAGGAGGTGTCCGATGCTTCCTAGGGCTATACAGCGGTGGTGTACCCCCTACTGTCACGTTCTTGTTAGATTGACAGTATACAACCATTCTATATATATATATATATATATATGTATAAAAAAATACAAACTGGGACAAGAACATTTAGAAGACAATACAAAAAACACGGACGGGACATTCGAAGCCATCAATCTTCAGTCAAGAACCGGATCATCCTTGCAATTTCAGCTGAGATATAGATATATACATATATATATATATGTATGTGTGTGTATATATGTTTGTGTGTCTGTGTTTGTTCCCCCAACTGGTGTGTTTACGTCCCCGTAACTTAGCGGTTCGGCAAAAGAGACCGATGGAATAAGTACTAGACTTACAAAGTCGATTTGCTTGACTAAAGGCGGTGCTCCAGCATGGCCACAGTCAAATGACTGAAATAAGTAAAAGAGAGTAACTACATGCACTATATATTTGTTTTTCATTTCAGTTTTATTCTTCTTCTTATTTTAGTAATCTTTTGTCTGAAATTTTTCCTCACACATCCTGTTGCCTCTTCAGTGAGTCTCTGTCCCATGTCTCCTCAGTCAAAGAATACAAAAATAAGAATAGTAACAAAGCTGAAGTGAAGAATAAGAAAGTAGTATATATGCTTAACTGGCAAAAAATAATAATAATAAAAACAACACCACCCTGAAATATAACAATATGAATTTTCATACTTAGGTGTAAAAATCTGATTTTAGTTATGCAACATATATGAACATGTTTCTATCTTTTGAGACCTCATCAGCATAATGTAATCTACTGAAACCTGCTTAATCTACTGAAAATTTTGGGAAGCAAATTTACAAGTCATAAAAGGGTTTTAAAAAATTATGACAAATATAATTCGCATAATTACAAAATATCAACTAAGGGAAATAACCCAAGTGGGTCAATGGTATGAATTTGTATAATTCAGGTAAGAGTACTGAATGATGAATACAAACATTTCTAAATGCATAAAAATTTGTTTGGCTGTATGGTAAGAAGCTTGTTTCCCAACCACATGGCTCTGGGTTCAGTCCCACACGTGGCACCTTGGGCAAGTGTCTTCTACCATAGCCTTGGGCCAACCAAAGCCTTGTAAATAGATTTGGTAGATGGAAACTGAAAGAAGCCTGTCGTGTGTGTGTGTGTACATGCATGTGTGTGATTGTGTCTGCATCTGTCCTCCAACCACTATTGACAACTGGTGTTGGTGTTTACATGCCCATTACTTAGTGGAGGCACATGGCCTAGTGGTTAGAGCAGCGGACTCGTGGTCGAGGGATCGCAGGTTCGAATCTCAGATCGGGCGATGTGTGTGTTTATGAGCGAAACACCTAAGCTCCATGCGGCTCTGGCAGAAGGTAATAGCGAAACTTCTGCTGACTCTTTCACCACAACTTTCTCTCACTCTTTCCTCCTGCGTCCAGGTGGGGAACCTATACACCAAGGAAACCGGGAAACCGGCCCTTATGAGCCACGCATGGCTTGAGAAGGAATAAACAACAACAACATTACTTAGTGGTTCAGCAATAGAAACTGATAGAATAAGTACCAGGCTTCACAAAATCGTGTACTGGGGTTGATTTATTTGACACACAATTCTTCAAGGTGCTTCCCCAGTATGCACACAGTCTAATGACTGAAACAAATAGAAAAATAACAAAAACTTTATATGACTGTTAAAGAAATGGGGAAATAATTTCTGTTATTCAAGAACCGAATGATGTACACAAGTATTTCTAACAAATTTAGAATATATTTAAAAATTATTTAAAATGATAATGAGAATAATAATAATAATAATAATAATAATGATGATGATGATGATGATGATGATGATGAGGATGACGACGACAATGACGACCATCATCATCATCATCATCATCAAAGTTTTTGATTTCCCCACCCATCCTCACCTGCACCAACAAAGAGCCAAATTTTAATTAATTTAGAATTTTGTTGACTATATCATTCACTTAATAGCTTAAATTATATAAATTCATGCCATTGGCTCACTTCAATTACTTCCCTTAGCTCACTTTTTGTAATTTACAAATAAGTTTGTTTCGAACAAGAAATATTTGATAGACGGAGGGTCAGGTTCAAATACTATTATTGTCGTTTCTCTCTTGTTCAAGAATATTTTTTCTGTTTTTAGAAACTTTTATAAGATTTTTTGGGGATAACTGAAACAAAGCATGATGCTCTGCCAAGGAGTACAAGGCAGCACTGGCTTCTGGAAGATTTAAAAATTTATTGCTAGGAGCTCACTCTCTTAATTATACCATTGAATAAATTACTTTACCTCTTGTATTCTCTTTGTTCTCCTCTTTCATCATCATCATCATCATCATCATCATCACCACCATCACCACCACCACCACCACCACCATCATCATCATCACTGCTATTGCTGCCTGTCACCACCACCACCACTACCCTCACTACCATCATCATCATCATCATCATCATCATCATAATCACCCCCACCATCATCATCATCATCACCACCACCACCACCACCGCCCACCATCATCATCACTGCTATTGCTGCCTGCCACCACCACCATCACCACAACCACCACCACCGCCATCATCATTATCATCATCACCCAATTAACTCACACCCCCATTTGCCAAACTGTATTGGTTAACTTACGATATATTTGTTCTGTTAAAGAGTTTATACTCTGCAGAGTTTACATCATTATCTGCGATATGAATGAGTAGTGGGGGGAAAACAATGATGTTAACTTTCAAACTGAAATAATTAAAAACATTTAATTACCTCAACATTAAGACTGTTTGGATCTCAAAAGCCATCCAATAGCACAGCACCTCTCATAGTTTGTATTCCTAGTAAATAAATCCTTTCTCTTTTTCTAAAATCTATTCTGCAATTTAATGTACTTAGGCATGGTTTGTTTTATCTTTGGAATAAGTAGAAGGTAACATGTAATAGAACTGGAATCTGTTCTGAAGCTAATTGGAATAGAAGCAACAATATTTATATAACTTGTCTGAAGTCAGTAACACTGAAATGCTGTTTCAGTCCCTTTGCAGCAACAGTGTCTAAAAAGGAAAAAGATATAAATAGAAAAAAAAAATTTTTTTTGCCTGCACATCTGATTGTTTCTATAAATAAGGATGTGAACCAAAGTAAACCGCTAAGAGAACAATTAGGTGTTGCATTAAATATAATATTGCAAAATAAACTTTGTATTTCATCAGAATTAACAAAATATTATTTAAGATAATAATTAGAATAATAATAATAATAATAATAATAATAATTATGATAATAATGATAGTAATAATAATAATGATAATAATAATAACAATAATAATGATAATGATGATGATAATAGTACTAATAATAATAATAATAATAATAATAATAATAATAACAATAATAATGATAATGATGATGATAATAATAATAATAAAAGTAATAACAATAATAATGATAATGATGATAAAAATAATAATAATAATAATAATGATGATAATAATAATAATAATAATAATAATAATAATAATAATAATATGATAATAATGATGATAATAATAATAATAATATGATAATATGATAATATGATGATAATGATGATGATGATGATGATGATGATGATGATGATGATGGTAGTGATGATGATGATGATGATGATGATGATGATGATGATGATGATGATGATGATGATAACAACAACAACAGCAACATCTATAATTACTAAAAACCTATTAAATTGTAATTAGATTTTTAGTAGTTAATGAATTATTTTGTTTGTAAAAGTTGTGTATAGAAGAAAGTAAGTGAAGTTCTGTTATTGCAATGTTAGTTGTTATGATATGGACAGCTAAACTTTAGCATTTTTCACCTTGAAAACATTTTTACTGAGAATCTTTTTCCCATGTAACTTTACATCTATCAATTTCTTCTGATGTACGTCTGTCTGATCCATGATACCTGATAGCTACTATGCTAACTAAACTGGAAGTTGCTGATGTCTGTACATTCTTCCTTTAGCACAGGGATTTGATGAAAACTTTTTTTCTGTTTCTATAATTTCGTGCCTTTTGTATTCTAAAACAGATTTTAAAATAGAAAAAAAAAAATCTCCTGAGAAACTGGCCTCCAAATATGTTAATAAAATATTTGAATGATACACCTGATTAACTGGCAGGTAAAAAAAAACATCAGTTATATGTTATATGCAGTGGACTGTTTAGTGCTTCTATCCAAGAGAAAAATCTGTTAATTTAATATCAACGAAGAAAATCTGACTACTACCTCTGCTACTGGCTTTTGAAGAATTTTGGCATTTCTTTGAAGCTAATATTTTTAAAATGTATCTACATGATAATCCTTTCTACTTTTCTTTACAAGTATTTATTTTCAACAGAGAGAACAGCAGATATTTTAGTTAAGAAAGTAACACCTCATCTTACTTATTGCTCAAGTATTTCTTCCCACGGTATTGACGTTTGTTAAGCAAATGAGTTGGCCCTTTAATGATATTCATGATGATACTCTCAACTTCAGGTTAGTTTTTATGGTATAATCATTTGTATTCACTAATCTAATAAATACCTAATCTAAGGTCATTGCTGATTGATGGCGATTTAATAATTATAATGACTGAAACGAAGTCATTTTTACACAACAATTACATTTCCTTTCACTTCATTTCACATATTTATATCTTGGAAAGTAAACTGTAAATTACTTATATTTTCTACAGACAATATCATACAGAATAATGATGATGTATGGGGATGTTTGTACAGTTGGTGTGTGTGTGTGTGTGAGTATTTTTATAAGTGTGTATATGTGTGTGTGTGTGTGCATATATATGTATATATATATATCATCATCATCATCATCATTTAACGTCCACTTTCCATGCTAGCATGGGTTGGACGTGTGACTGAGGGTTGGCAAACCAGATGGCTGCACCAGGCTTCAATCTTGATATATATATATATATATATATACACACACACACACACACACACACACACACATGTATATTTATATACATACACACACATAAATGTATGTATTATATGTATTATATATAATGCATATATGTCTCTGTGTGTGTATATATATATATATATATATATATATATATATAATGCATATTCTTTTACATGTTTCAGTCATTTGATTATAGCTGTGCTGGACCACTGCACTAAAGGGTTTTTTTAGTTGAAGAAATTGACCCCAGGACTTATTCTTTGTAAACTTAGGATTTATTCTATTGATCTGTTTTGCCAAACAGCTAAGTTATAGGGATGTAAACACACCAGCATTAGTTGTCAAGTGATGGTGGTTGTACAAAAACAGATAGACACACACACACACTCACACACATATATATATATATATAATAATATAAATAATATATAAATATATGCATATATACATACATATATGTACATACCTACATATATATGTATATATACATGCATATATGGGTACAGGTATCAAAAAATGTTGAACACAATGAGAAACGAAAACATAAAAACGAAAACATAGAAAACGAACTTTTTTTCGAACAGCGAAAAAGCCACACAGGGAAACGAGACATGCAACATAAAGAATATTCCCCTTCTTCAGTTGTCCCTGTTTCATCTACTCTGTATTTCGAAGGCAAGGACATACATACATACATACATACATACATACATACATACATACATACATACATACGATGAGCTTCTTTCAGTTTCCATCTACCAAATCCACTCACAAGGCTTTGGTCAACGTGAGGCTACAGTAGAAAACAGTTGCCCAAGATGTCATGCCGTAGGACTGAACCCAGAACCTTGTGGGTGGGAAGTATATATGTATATATATATATATATGTATATATATATATGTATACATATATATGTATATTATATATGTATATAATATAAATATATATATATATATATATATATATATATATATATATATATATATATATATATATATATATATATATATATATATATATATATTGGGTTGTCCGGAAAGTTCATGCTGATTTATAGTAGCTTACTTTTGACTTATTTTAGAACATGGTTGAGTTCATAAAATAGGATTTGACTACACCTCCATTTAGAGCACAGTTTAAGCTATCTTTTCATGGAAGAAGGTTTATGTTCCTATAACCTGTGTTAATTCTGTAACCCTTTAAAATGAAAGATAAGAAAGTTCATTTTCAGCACTTGATGCTTTTCTTTTTCCGTAATGGGAAAAATGCCTCACAAGCAACCAAAGAAATATGTGCAATTTACGGTGATGTTTCTTTATCCGAAAGAACTGTACGGAAGTGGTTCGCAAGGTTCCGAGCTGGAGAGTGTAGCCTTATTGTTAAAGAGCGATCAGACAGACCATCCACTACAGATGATGACCAAATCAAGTCATTAATTGAGAATAACCCACATTGCACAACCTGAGAATTGGCAGAAAGCCTCAACCTATCAAAATCCGGTGATAGAAATGGATTATCTACCGAAATGTTCAGAGAAAGCGATCCTGGAGTAAGTAACATGAGCCACCCTTAACCACCCCAAAAGCAAGTCTTCATCCTAAAAAAAGTCTTGATTTGTGTCTAGTGGGATTGGAAAGGAATTCTGTACTATGAGCTTCTCCCAAGTAACCAGACAATTAATTCTGAGAAATACTGCATACAACTGGTCGAGTTAAAAGCAGCAATTCAAGAGAAACATCCAGAATTGGCCAACAGGAATGGTGTTGTTTTCCAACATGAAAATGCAAGACCGCACATTTCTTTGGGAATCAGACAAAAATTGCTGCAGCTCACAGCTGGGATGTGTTACCCCACCCTCCATATTCACCAGATATTGCTCCTTCGGATTTCCACTTATATTCAGGTCTCTGTAAATAGTCCTTAATGGTAAAAATTTCAATTCCTTGGATGACGTAAAAAGATACCCTTGATGACTTCTTTGCCATGAAAGCACCTCAATTCTGGGAAGAGGGTATTTTGAAGTTTAAAGGAAAGATGGAGACGCATTGTGCAACAAAAATGGTTCAATATTGTGGTTGATTAAAAATGTATGGCAAGTATTTATTGACCTTTTTCTTGCCTTTAAAAATCGGCACGAACTTTCCGGACAGCCCAATATATATATATATATATATATATATATACACACACACATGCATATATATATGTGCATATACATATACACATATATATATATATATACACACACACACACATAGACATATATATGCATTTATATATACAGTAATGCCTTAACATACAAGTTAATTTGATCTTTGAGACTGCTCATAAAGCTAAAACTCATAAAGCAGAGCAGTAATTTCCCATAGTCGCAATGTCATAAATTGTAATTGGTTCTCAGAAAAATATTTTACCAATAAAATTTATAATATTCGTAAATAAATTGCATTAATACAACAGTAGAGCAAAAAGAATATATTTTATGTAAAGTAAAAGGAATGTCAAGATCATTTAGTATAAAAACATATTATTATTATTATTATTATTATTATTATTATTATTATTATTATTATTATTATTGTTGTTGTTGTTGTTGTTTTTTGAATCACTTTCAATTGTACTAGACTCATGCACACCATCACTTGTAGTCGCAATTGCTGATTCACAAGCACCCATAGACGGACTTGTAGATTTCTTTTTAAAAAACAAGTTTAGAGTTGTTTGCTGAGAAGAAGCTTTTTTTGCTCTCTATAAATTTCTCGGTAACACGCAGAAGCATTTGTTGTGGTTGTAGATACTTCTGCCCTTTGTTCAAAATTTGTATCTTTTGCTTGAAAAATAAAACTCGTAAACCCAGGGTCTCGTAAAGCAGGTCCTTGTAAATTGTATTTCACTTGACCTAAATAAAATTTATTACTAATCTCTTATTATTAATCTCTTCTATTCTTCTATGTTATTCAAGAACTCTTTTTCCCAACAATAAACACATACATTTCATCCCCAAAATTTTTGTACTATTCATTTCTCTTTTCTTGCTGCCATCTCACCATCACTTCTTGATGATCCCACAAGTGCTGGGGACACGAAAAAGCATATAGTATAATTTTGTAAAGTGTTTGGTGTTAGAAATGGCATCCATCTATAGAAACCTATTTCTTTACTACCCACAAACAATGGGCTAAAACACAGAGGGGGGACAAACAGGACAGACAACAGATAAGTTTGATTTATATCGACCCCAGTGCGTAACTGGTACTTAATTTATCGACCCTGAAAGGATGAAAGGCAAAGTCGACCTCGGTGGAATTTGAACTCAGAATGCAGCAGCAGATGAAATACTGCTAAGAATTTCACCCGGCGTGCTAAAAGCAGACACTGGCATTTGACATGGTCCTCTGATCTGTTGTATCTTGTCAAACCATCAAACTCATGTTGGCATGGAATACAGACACTATATAATGATGATGATGATGACAACAACCTATAGACACATATAGAGATTCCAGAGCCTCTATCACTACCATAATTTCAGCACACATTTCACTATAGGTGCTTGGGTCTTCTGCAGCACTGCCTTTTGTGAATCAGTATTGTACTTTACCATTTTCTCTGCATAGTACAGTATCTTAAGGAGAACATTTACCACTTTACCTATAATTTTTCACAGTCTCCCTCTTCCAATGATTGTGTAATAAGTTGAAATGCACAACCTTTTGGAGTAGTCATCCTCCATACACATCACATGCCCATGGTTCCCTCTTCTTTCTTAGGTGGCGAGCTGGCAGAAACGTTAGCATGCTGGGCGAAATGCTTTGTGGTATTTCGTCTGTCCTTGTTTGTCCCCTCTGTGTTTAGCCCCTTGTGGGTAATAAAGAAATAGGTATTTCGTCCGCCGCTGCATTCTGAGTTCAAATTCTGCCGAGGTCGACTTTGCCTTTCATCCTTTCGAAGTCGATAAATTAAGTACCAGTTACACACTGGGGTCGATGTAATCAACTTAATCTGTTTGTCTGTCCTTGTTTGTCCTCTCTGTGTTTAGCCCCTTGTGGGTAGCAAAGAAATAGGTCCCTCTTGCAGGTTTTCTCTCAGCTCATTTCTACTCTGTTCATAAACACTGATATTAAACATCTGATGGAATCACACATGTGCCTATCCATCCCTGTACATATATATGTGTATATATTATATATTACATATATTTTATCATATATATAAAGTAATGCATAGGTATGAATATAAAATAATACGATACAATAAAATATACATATAAAAATACAGTAGTAAATAAATAAATATTTATATATAAAGAATAAGGAATTGATTGCATGGTTTCTTAGAGATAAAAATGGAACAATGGGATATTAAAGTTAGAATAATGTTATAAAATTTGGAAAGAAAAATATCAAAATATTAAATATTTTGTAAAACCTTAAAAGTTAAAGAATTAAAAACTTGAAGATGAATCCAAAGTTTGAATATTAACTCTAAAAGTTAACATGAACATTAAAAATTAGATCTAATAAGTATTGAAAAATTCCAAAATTAAAAAATTAAAAATTGAAAATAAAATCAAAAACTAAAAAGATATTAAAAATTGAAAGACTATTAAAAATAGAATAAAAATAATGATAATTTTTTAAAAAATTAACATTTAAAAATTCTAAATTTGTTAAAAATTTTTAAATAAGAATTATTTTTATATATGCAAAATTAAAAATTAAAACTGTTTTAGTATATCGAAAATTTACACTTAAAGGTAGAAGATGCAGAAAAGGAGTAGATATAAACTACACACGATGTACCCAATGTAAGTGAAGGTTACAGCTGTTGTGGAATCACTGGCAGACTAACAGAAAAAGGAAGCTTTGTATGTGATAGATGCACTGGAACTATACATACGATGGGTACACTAGAAATAGATTCTCTTCAATGCTCAGATAGCCTTTGCTACTTGGCAGATGTAAAAGAGGTGGTTGTTCTGAAAGAATATGAACCAGAATAAGAATGGGTTGGAAAAAGTTTAGGGACTTTTACTACTGATGCTAGTAACAAAAGTCTTGGATCTTTTTGGTTTGAACGGCAGTTTTTTAAACATAATTTCCACGTAACTAAACACTTAAACTTCGTATACTGGTAGAATGTGTTTATAAAACATCTTTTTCTCTTGGCTTTATTCAGAAAATTCTATAGTTTGTAAGATATTTGTTGTTTTTTTTCTTCAATTTCTGCAATTTCAACCAATCAATGACGTCTATTGAGGTAAAAAAAACATTCTATGCCGTAAGAATATGTCCCTCGTTTAAGAAACAGATTGGGTTTATTTACATTTCTGAAGAAAAAAAAGATACCCTTCCCCCGACCTCTAACCCTAACCCTAAAACAGATTGAAATGCAATAGATCAATACTAGGGTCATAATTATGGGTGACAATTTCATATGACACCGCTAGAAAAAAATGCCGTTCAAACCGAAAAGATCCAAAGTCTTTTCTTTTAGAGTGAAGAATCGATTGTATGATGCTTGAGTTAGAACTGTGATGCTGCATAGTAGAGAGACATATGTCTTGAATTCAGAAGACTTGAGAAGACTAGAAAGAAGCGGAAGCTGACATTCTCTGATGGATGTGCAATATAAGTGCATGAGTAACAAAGTATAAATGTGTTGGGAGAAAAATTGGGCATAAGAGGAATCGGATGTAATGTGTAAGAAAGAAGACCGTACTGCTGATCATCACTTATTTAAGGATTTTGAGCTTTTTCATAAGCAATAAAACATTCTTAAATAGAGAAGAGGTAAATGATGCATTGGGACAGTTTATCAAAGCAAGAGATGAATTTGTTTTTAAAGATGGAATATATGACATAGAGAAACGTTGGGTAAATGTCATAAATGAACATGGATCATTCTTTGATAAACTAAATCAGTTCTTTAACACTTCTGAAACACTTTATTGTTACCTTTAAATACGACGTCCAGGTGAAGCAACCTAATAAATCTACTGGGTGCTATTTTGGAGAAAAAGATGTAAATGTTATCATTTGTCCATTAGAAACTTCAATTAACTTATAGGAAATGTCACAAGCTCTTGTATTCAGTTTGCAATGCCAGAGTTTTGGAATATGTATTGAAAAATCTTGCAGGATTGTGAGCTCTGAAAATAGTCGCAAGGTTCCTCCTGACTGGAATCATCAAGTTTGATAATGAGGAATCGAGCAATCATAAATTTCATATTGCATCCTCTTTTTCTTTCATACAATCCATGGATCCATTTGTACTTTCTAATTCTGTCTTGCAGTAGATTAGAACATATTCCACATAATCACTAGAACTGATTACATCAATAATTCATATGTATGTTTCTCTAAAATTCAATCTTACCCTCTGGTAGCTCTTAATATTCTATTTAAAAGAATTGCAAGTCTGTTTTCTTTAGTCTCTAATGGTGACTCTATTACTTCAGTTGATTTTATACTATAACAATTTTGTAATCAACTTTTATTGTTTTGTGCTAGCTAATGTGTTGTTATGGCTTTTAAAATAATCATCTGGACAATGGATTATGAACTGTTTCTCTTATAGCCTGCACATATTCAATGTCACCCCCATCTCTCTTTAATTTCTCATAAGATTTTCTGCCTATAATTTCCTCTTGCATATTAAATGATATCGTTTTTCAGATGTAGTATTTCTTTAAATTTTAAGCTATTAAATAATTCACTTAATACAGTTTTATCTTCATACTGCTCCAGCTTTAATTCCTTTGGGCTCTTTTGCAGTCTTCATCATCATCATCATCATCATCATTTAACATCCGCTTTCCATGCTAGCATGGGTTGGACGGTTCGACTGGGGTCTGTGAAGCCAGGAGGCTGCACCAGGCTCCAGTCTGATCTGGCAGTGTTTCTACAGCTGGATGCCCTTCCTAACGCCAACCACCCCGTGAGTGTAGTGGGTGCTTTTTACGTGTCACCGGCACGGTACCAGGTGAGGCTGGCAATGGCCACGATCGGTTGGTGCTTTTTACATGCCACTGGCACGGAGGCCAGTCAGGGCGGTGCTGGCAATGGCCAACATTTAAATTCCACCTGATTTTCTTCCATCTACTACTTTAAACTACCATCAAATTTCACTTCTTCTCCAATGTTAAACATTGCATCCTTTGCCTCTCTTTTGATAGAATAATATTTTTTTCTGGGTTTCTCTCTCTCTCTCTTTTATGCAATACTTATCCATTCATGCTTTTATATTACTATGTGACATTTCACTCTAACCTTTCTTTAACTATTTCATTCATAATCTTTGCCTTTTGCTTCCTTTTGTAATGAATAAACTTATATCCTTTGCTTGTCTGTTCAACAGGACGTTCTCTCATGATTCTGTTAATGATTCTATCCAATACCTTTAAATCTGCTTTGTCGTTCAGTTGCAGCACTTTATGACCTTCTCTTGGGTTTTGTCAAATTGTTTTCTCCTTAACCATAATTTCCATTCAGATTCCAAATTCCTTTGAAGCCCTTGTAATTATTTTTACTTTGTTGACACTCAAAACATTTTATACACTTCTCAGTACTCTCAACAGTTGACTTGACAAATCAAGAATTGTTATAAATTTGCTACTCTTACTCTCTTTTACTCTTTTACTTGTTTCAGTCATTTGACTGCGGCCATGCTGGAGCACTGCCTTTAATCGAGCAACTCAACCACAGGACTTATTCTTTTGTAAGCCCAGTACTTATTCTATCGGTCGCTTTCGCCGAACCGCTAAGTAACGGGGACATAAACACACCAGCATCGGTTGTCAAGCAATGCTAGGGGGACAAACACAGATACACACGCATATATATATATATATACATATATACGGCGGGCTTCTTTCAGTTTCCATCTACTAAATCCACTCATAAGGCTTTGGTCGGCCCGAGGCTATAGTAGAAGACACTTGCCCAAGGTGCCATGCAGTATAATTCTTTCTTTCTCCTTTTTCATCCTTCCTTCCTTCCTACCTTTCTCCTCATTAATATAATAATTATTAGTATTACACTAGTTTTAATATTTCATTAAGTACCTTCACAGCACAAATGAATCTAACTCTGTGTGCCATGGGAATGTGCATTGTTATTTTCTTCTTTCTGATTTCATTAAAGTAGAATGTATAATGTATGTGCATTGCCTACAAGTATCATTTTCTGGAAGCCATATATATTTATAAGGACTGGAATTTTGGTTATGTGTTTGTATTTTTTTTAATGATTTCTAAGGCACCTGGTTACTATGAAGATTATGCGTTTAGACTTCACATTATGATTATCTCTATTTACAGATTTTCACATTCTATTAGGTTCCCCATTTCTTTTAAAAATACATTACACTGAACTGCAAAAGAAATGTGATTTTTTTCAAATGTCATTTTTATATGGTAAATTATGAAAATTCATTTCGGGGATGTAAGTGTCAATATTCCAAGGCATGCTGGTTTATGGCTGAGACCCAAATTGCAGGTAACCTTTCAACTTACCTGAAATGAGACACCAAAACACAGCTGCATTGAATGCTGTGGGTGGCAGTCGTAAACAATTATCATGAAAACTGAAATGCATGTGCATCTTGTGGAGGTTGTAGCATGCACTCGAGTGAAACTCCTCTCTCCTCTTTATTATATATATATGTGTGCATTCGAGCGTAGTAGGTAACAGCTAGCCTTTGGCTGCTATGTGACCCCTGTTGTGTCCACTACTCTGATTGGTTGGTATTGGTGCAATTTGTCTCTTACTCTGTCGCGCCAATTTGCAGCATATAACCAATCAGAGCCACTAAATAAAACCACATGAGACAGCCTGTTCTCAACCCAGTTTTAAGTCTACAACTCCTTATAAAAACCCAACTTCTCGTCTTGAGATCTTTGGTTTCAGACCTTTTAAGGTCTAGCCACTGACCACACAAAACACAGCCAGTTCCAGCGACAATACAGCGGCACCCATGTTGAGACTTACCAACTTTGGCCAACAGCATAATAGCAATCTCTGTCTTCATTGCCACCATCATATTCTTAACGTTATCAACATCATTTCTGTACGTACTCAACTCAACAAGAAACTCACCCAAGTTCCAATACTTCATTGTCCATGAATCAACACCATGGATCAATAGCGAATATACAACCTGCGAGAACTCCTGTACCAAGTGACACAGGCAACAGCATTACAGCCACATCTTCATGTACAACATATACCGCAACTGGCTCAGCATCATGGCCACAACTTCTTGATACAGTATTTCAATTACCATGTACAATTGACTAGAAACTGGTATTTCTCATTCTTGTGTCTATGAACATTCATCTAACTTCTCATTATAGATTCTTTCACTGTTTCCATCTTCATTGCTATTTTTATTTGTGCTTAACACATATGCATACATCCATGCCTATACACACATACATTTTGTTCTTATGATGGCCTGTCTATAATTCTGTGTACATGACACATACACAGACACACATGTTAACATATCAATAAATCTTCTCTGAAACATTCTACTCGGTTGTGTCTCTCTTTATCCCTCTGACACATATATGTATTATTCCTTTTATATTTATTTCCTCGACAGTGTGATGTACTAAAGACTCATTCTTGTTACCTCACATTGTGCGGCCTTTACAAAGATTATGGGTATAAAAATCAACTTGAATTACATTTCTGGCATTCGTAATTTGAACGCATTAGGTATGACCCAATTGTCAGCAGCACAGAGAGGACAAGCTATTGGCCGATTGCAAGCAGGGCATCATGCCCTGATTGTTGCAAAAGCTTACAGTGTCCATTTCAGCACCATCTATCACCTGCAACAGCGATACAACAATACCAACAGCATTGCAGGCCATGCCCACAGATCCCCTGGGTGACCACACTCATGCAGGACCACTTCACCCACCAGCAACATCTCCATGATTGCTTCAGACTGGCCAGCATGAAAGCTCATGAGACCATTGACACTGGACAGTGACCCATCAGCGATGAGATGCTATGACGTCGACTGGCCGCCAACAACCTGCAATTGCCATCATCCTGCTCGAGGACCTGTCCTCACCACCTGCCACCATCAGGCATGACTTCTGTGGGCTACACAGCACTGACATTGGTCGATAGTCTTCTCTGATGAGAGCTGGTACTGCATTTCCACTTCGGATGGCAGAGTGAGGGTGTGGTGTAGGAGGAGATGAACACCACAGAAGTGCATGTGAACACTACAGAGGTGCAGAGATGTGTCGGGTGGCCAAAGCATCATGGTTTGGGGTGCTATAGGCCTGATTCAGAGAATTGGGCCCCATGTGTTCCAAAATGTTGGTGCAAGCAAAGAAAATGACATCACAGCGCAGCACTACATTGAACAGATCCTAAGAACTCACATTGTGCCTTTCTTCACGAGTCACCATAGCCACGTGTTCCAGCAGGACAATTTTCCCTCACACACAGCAAGGGTCACCATGGACTTCCTGTGTCAGCACAACATCAGAACTATGCTGTGGCTGGATCTCAGCCTGGATTTCAACCCAATTGAATACCTGTAGGATGAAATCCAGAGATGGCTGAACCAGGTGGTTCCAAAGCTGACAACTTGTGTGGAACTGGAGGCAGCTTTCCTCGGGTGTGGGCACAGGTGCCACTGGCTTTTGTGAACTGCCTCATACATTCCATGTACCGACAGTGTATGGCTGTTCTGAGCACCCAGGGAGGGCATACACAGTACTGGACATGTCATGCCATACAATCTCAATGTGCTGGATCCACCCACTACCAGAACACATGACAACAACCCATAGACTGTGGTCAAAATGCATCCAAGAAATTGACTTCATCAGATTTATGAAAATTTATCTCTGACATAATGAAATTAAAACATATTTCACAGTCACACGTCTTGTGTTTCTTTTGCGGTTCAGTGTATTTTATGTTGGAACTAATCTGCCGAAGGAAATTTGTTTACATTTTGAAACTATTTCTATTAGCTTCCTTTTTTTCTCTACTAGATATTTTCATGGTTCTACAGTAGATAAATTCTCATAATTTTCTAGTTGGAGAAGTACCCACTTGTATGTGTTCTTTGTAAGAATATTTTATCACATTTCTTTTCTGGTTCTGTCTCTGTATAAGTGAATCCATATTGTTTTGGATATTGTAGTATGACCTTCCTGTATACTCTGGCATACTTCACCACAAGCCCATCTTTTTCATCTTGTTAGAAAAGCCTGGGGGCTTGTGTTTTATTGTTTTAACTTTTATTGTTAGTCTTTTATTACATTCTTCCTACCTTATCTACTGAACTTTTCTATAACAATCTTGTTTGCAGCCAATTTTGGATTCACCCTAGCTGCGAAAAGTATGTGGCTCATTGGTTAGGGTATTTGGCTCATGATCGTAATGTCATGAGTTCAATACCCAATGGCATGTTGTGCCCTCGAGCAAGATACTTTATATCACATTGCTCCAGTCCACTCAGCTGGGGCAAAAATAAGTTTACCTGCAATTCAAAGGGCAGGCCTTGTTGTTGTTGTTTATTCCTTCTTGAGCCATGCCTGGCTCATAAGGGCCAGTTTCCCAGTTTCTTGGCGTATAGGTTCCCCACCTGGACGGGACGCCAGTCCATTGCAGGTGAGCTGCAAGATGCAGGAGGAAAGAGCGAGAGAAAGTTGTGGCAAAAGAGTCAGCAGAAGTTGGCCATTACCTTCTGTCGGAGCCACGTGGAGCTTAGGTGTTTCACTCATAAACACACACATTGCCCAATCTGAGATTCGAACCCACAATCCCTCAACCGCGAGTCCGCTGCTCTAATCACTAGGCCATGTGCCTCCATGCAGGCCTTGTCACATTCTGTGTCACACTGGATCTCCCAGAAAACTAAGTTAAGAGGGTGCATGTCTGTAGAGTACTCAGCCACTTACACGTTAATTTCACAAGTGGGTCGTGCTGTTGATCAGATCAACTGGAACACTCATTGCTGTAACTGATGTAACGCCAGTTTCACTCCAGCCACATAAACGTGGTTTGTATTAAATTATCCACTGCCATCCCCAGCAATGTTTTCTATCTCACAAAACAATTCATTAGCACCCTGTAGAAGCCAGCTTCTGCAGAAGCATCTTCTAAACTTATTTCTCCCACTTGAAGTTCTTTTTTTGGACTCCAGTAATTCTAGCTGAAATATATTAATTACTAACCCACAACACTCACGGAGTGGTTGGCATTAGGAAGGGCATCCAGCTGTAGAAACACTGCCAGGTCAGACTGGGGCCTGGTGCAGCCTTCCGGCTTCCCAGATCCCGGTCGAACCGTCCAACCCATGCTAGCATGAAAAATGGACGTTAAACAACGATGATGATGATGAAAGGAGGCGTATTATTCATTTGAGATAGACTTCATGTAATTTTCTTTGTCTTCCTTTGTAGTGAAATTTAGTTTATCACCTGGTTTTCAGAAGTTGAATATTGCCAATGGTTGTTAGTTAATTAATATACCAACTCTTTGACTGAAGAGACACACGCAAGTTGAAACACTAGTGTCTCAACGTCCTTCTATTTCAATGAATTGTGTTGTAAACACACATTGTCTGAAAAGAGATGTTCTCTGAAGTCAAAATACAACAGTGATTATCATAGACACATTGTTAATTTTCATATTTTCTTATTTAGTTTGTTTTCCTTCTTATAGATTGAAAGATCAATTTTATAAAAATTAACAAAATATAAACAAATTTAGAAAATGAGACAAAGTAAATATCATTAAGATTTTAGTGACAATTATATTTTGTTATGTAACAATACACATAATGTTGGTCTTTAAAAAAAAACTATAGAGACAGAATTAAGATTGAAACATAACATATCAACTTGAAAATTTAAACTGATAGTTATTTTGTAATTGGTTTTACAAATATTCAAATACAACTATTGGAAAAAGATAAAGAAAAAAGCACTGTCCAAAAGGGTGCATTACAAATTAGTTAACATTTATAGATTTTCAAATTAATGACTTTCCTTCAAAATCTTCAACATAAGCAAATATTAAAAAAAATATCTAAAAACTAATATTTCAATGTAGACTTTTTATTTGCAAGAGACTGAAGGCTTCTAGTAGTGATTTGTCTAAAGAATCTGTTGAAATTAGATTGAAATTGAGTTCTTATTAATTACAATGATGAGAAAAATCAAAGGAGGCAGAGGCAAGTGTGTGACACTTGTGGAGACCTGTTGAGGCAAGTGTGTGACACTTGTGAAGACCTGTTGAGGCAAGTGAAAATCAAACCAAATCAAAATAGATGAACATCAATGGAATTTGTATCTTTGTGGTTCCAGTACCGGTGGCACACAAGAAAACCATCCGAACATGGCCGTAGCCAGTACCACATCGACTGGCCTCCGTGCTGTGGGCACAACAAACACCATCTGATCGTGGCCGTTCGCCAGCCTCATCTGGCACCTGTGTCGTTGGCACATAAAAACACCATCCGAAGACCCGGCGACGTAGTCAGTCCACCTGTGCATACCTTCCTACTTATGACACTTGTGAAGACCTGTTGAGGCAAGTGTGTGACACCTACTTATGACACTTGTGAAGACCTGTTGAGGCAAGTGTGTGACACTTGTGTAGACCTGTTGAGGCAAGTGAAAATCAAAATCAAATCAAATCAAATCAAACCAAATCAAAATAGATGAACATCAATGGAATTTGTATCTTTGTGGTACCAGTACCGTTGGCACACAAGAAAACCATCCGAACGTGGCCGTAGCCAGTACCGCATCGACTGGCCTCTGTGACGTGGGCACATAACAAACACCATCCGATCGTGGCCGTTCGCCAGCCTCATCTGGCACCTGTGTCGGTGGCACATAAAAACACCAACCGAAGACCCGGCAAGACTGGTCAGGCCATAACCCGTGGCCCCTACTTGGGACGTAGTCAGTCCACCTGTGCATACCTTCCTTCCTTCCTGTGACACTTGTGAAGACCTGTGAAGACCTGTTGAGGCAAGTGAAAATCAAATCAAATCAAATCAAAATAGATGAACATCAATGGAATTTGTATCTTTGTGGTACCAGTGCCGGTGACACACAAGAAAACCATCCGAATGTGGCCGTAGCCAGTACCGCATCGACTGGCCTCCGTGCTGTGGGCACGTAACAAACACCATCCGATCGTGGCCGTTCGCCAGCCTCATCTGGCACCTGTGTCGGTGGCACATAAAAACACCATCCGAAGACCTGGCAAGACTAGTCAGGCCATAACCCGTGGCCCCTACCTGGGACGTAGTCAGTCTACCTGTGCATACCTTCCTTCTTGTGACACTTGTGAAGACCTGTTGAGGCAAGTGAAAATCAAATCAAATCAAAACAAATCAAAATAGATGAACATCAATGGAATTTGTATCTTTGTGGTACCAGTGCCGGTGGCACACAAGAAAATCATCCGAACGTGGCCGTAGCCAGTACCGCATAGACTGGCCTCCGTGCTTTGGGGACGTAACAAACACCATCCGATCGTGGCCGTCCGCCAGCCTCATCTGGCACCTGTGTCGGTGGCACATAAAAACACCATCCGAGCGTGACCGTCTGCCAGCCTCGTCTGGCACCTGTGTCGGTGGCACATAAAAACACCATCCGAGCGTGGCCATTCGCCAGCCTCGTCTGGCACCTGTGTCGGTGGCACATAAAATCACCCACTACACTCTCGGAGTGGTTGGCGTTAGGAAGGGCATCCAGCTGTAGAAACACTGCCAGATCTGACTGGCCTGGTGCAGCCTTCGGGCTCCCCAGACCCCAGTTGAACCGTCCAACCCATGCTAGCATGGAAAACGGACGCTAAATGATGATGATGATGATGATGATGATTATAGATTGTAAGAAATGTTTACTCTTTTACTAGTTTCAGTCATTTGACTGCGGCCATGCTGAAGCACCGCCTTTAATCGAGCACCTCGAACCTGGGACTTATTCTTTTGTAAGCCCAGTACTTATTCTATCGGTCTCTTTTGCCGAACCGCTAAGTAACGGGGACATAAACACACCAGCATCGGTTGTCAAGCAATGCTAGAGGGACAAACACAGACACACAAACACACACGCACATATATATATATATATATATATACATATATACAATGAGCTTCTTTCAGTTTCTGTCTACCAAATCCACTCACAAGGCTTTGGTCGGCCCGAGGCTAAGTGGGACTGAACCCAGAACCATGTGGTTGGTAAACAAGCTACTTACCACACTTTTGAAATATTTAATTTTTTACCATTTTACAGAAATGTTAGTACCACACAAATAAGCACCTCAAAGAACCTGATCAAAACCTCTATTTATATTTCAATCCTCATATGTGGTTATATTTTGGTTTAAAAACTTATATAACAAATGAATTGGCCTCAAGAAGTGAATTCTTGTTAAAATAAAAATTTGTTGAGTGATTTATTTATCATGTACTTTTTCATCCAAACTTCACCCTTTAAGGAAGCAGAATTTAGCAAGATACTTCTATTATGAAATTCTTTAGAGACTTTAAAAATTAAGATTACTTGCAGAAACATTCCATAATATAACTATTGTCATTCATTGCCTTTTTAGCGCCAGATCATGTTTCATTCAATACACTCATCAACAGCCAGTGACAAATAACTTTAATGTGTGTGTGTGTGTGTACCTGTGTGCGTGTGTGTGAGTGCGTGCATGCGTGCATGTGTGCATGCACGTGCACGTATTTAATGTTGTAATTTACATTTTATACCTTCAAAAGCTATATGTATTTGATCAGTGTTGTGACATTCCACTTCTCATAGGTACTGAATGAGGTTTTGTGATTGTGTAGACATTTCTTGAGTGTGTCTTCCATCATTGCATTTCATATTAGATTCTTTATTTGGCTCTGTGAACCTGACTTCTAGTTCATACACCATAACATCAGGGTTATACATGAGGAATATTTTACGGCAGCGAGTCATGGCCAATGAGAGTGGAAGATATTAAGTGACTAGAATCCTTCGATCACCTCTGTCTACGCCACATCCTTCATGTCCGAAGGCATCACTTTGTCTCCAACAATTCGGTGTGACACCAGTGCAGAATCACCTCTCTCCATCAAGTCATCCTAACAAGACGTCTGCATTGGCTGGGTCATGCCCTCCGTCGTCAACCAGGAGAATTCAGCTACGAAGCAATTGCCCCAGCTCCCCTTCAGAGTTGGTGAAAGCGACGTGGTGGACAATGAAAAACCTGGCTGATGACAGTCAAGGCTGATCTGGAACCCAACCTAGGCCCCCATATCTACGGCGTTCGCCGCTGGAATAAGGAGTGGTTGGAGATCATGTAGTCGTTAGCCTCAAATCGCCAGGCCTGGTCGGCGTTTGTGAGAGATGTAGCATTGAGGATGAATGAAGCCAGCTCAACCCACCCCGGGTGAATGTAGTAAGAAGAAGAAGAAGAAGAAGAAGAAGAAGAAGGAGAAGAAGAAGAAGAAGAACATCAGGGTTACAGTGATTATTGAGTGGACATATGCTATTATCTCTACAGGTGCAACCTTAGATGGTCTTGTGTGAAAAGAGCTGCTTCATGTTGTTTATGTAATTGAAGGAAACCTAAAACGTGTACCTAAGAGTGGAGTAAAATGTTTGCAAACAAGTCACATGGAAGCTTTACCTATGCTGGACTTAAGCTTGAAATAGAAAGAGGTTGTAAATCAGATGACTTTACAATACTTTTGCCTTTGGAGGCTACGTGTGTAAGTAATCATCTTTTTGAAACTGTTTGAAGCTAGGATGTTGTTGTGATAGAGACTCCTCTATCAAATATCTCCTTGCTAGAGGACAGATGTGATATCTACTTACTCTTTTAGCTGTGTTAAAGAAGTAGAAGTATCTCAGATCTGTCTGCTTTTGCAGAGACCATTCCAGATGTGAGGAGTTACATCTGATGGCTGTGGAGGCACATGGCCTAGTGGCTAGAGCAGCGGACTCACGGTTGAGGGATCATGGGTTCGAATCTCAGACCGGGTGATGTGCGTGTTTATGAGTGAAACACCTAAGCTCCACGTGGCTCCGGCAGAAGGTAATGGCGAAACTTCTGCTGACTCTTTCGCCACAACTTTCTCTCACTCTTTCCTCCTGTATCTTGCAGCTCACCTGCGACGGACTGGCGTCCCATCCAGGTGGGGAACCTATACACCAAGAAATCGGGAAACCGGCCCTTATGAGCCAGGCATGGCTCGAGAAGGAACAAACAACAACAACATCTGATGGCTGTAAGCCCATTGAAATTTATGTGAAACTGGGTTATTTTACCTGCTTTGTTCATTTAATTGTTTCACAGAGAGATAGAGAGAGAAAAGAGAGAGAGAGAGAGAGAGAGAGAGAGAGAGATGTATATAATTATATGGTAAGGCTTCAACTAGTAGAATAGTATTCAATCAGTTAAGAGAGTAAAGATAATGTTACAAAGATAATGAAAAACTCAAGTCTTGTGAAAAACAGCTGCCCAGGATTTCCTGGCCAAAACATTAATTTATTTTGCTATCTTTCAAGTTTGTTGCTTTCTAAGCAGATGACATTTGAACAAAGAACACTCATAAGGAAAAAGACAAAAAAGAAAAATAGGGGAGAATTAACAACATTACAAGAAACAAATGTCAAAATGTTGAAAAGGCTAAACAAGATGTTAGTGGATTATGCTGTGTCCGGTGTCCTAATTTTAAACAATTCTGCCATGATGCATTTCTTTAAGTGTGGGCATAAAGAAAAACTTTCATTCCTGGAATACATAGTTTTTGGAGGCAGTTAAGTTCTTTAAGAGATATAGTCTCTCAAGAGAACATATTGAACATGTTTTTGACCCATTCATACAGGATTTGGTTTTGGAAAGTATTTTCCACTTGATGTCATAGTTGGTCCCTTCAGATTTCAGTTTCCTTGTTAAAACTGAAAGAGTGCTTGAATGTCACTTATCATAGTGCCTGAAAGTTGAAAGATGTTTGTTATATTTGGATTAAAATTTTCCTTTTACATCTCCAATATAATGCTTAATTTCTTTTCAATTGTTGTCATAGTTTGTTGATACCTGTGCTTTGTAAACAATTGAGAATATACTGTATTTCTGCCCTAGAGAACATTTAGATTTGTCTCTACACGTGCATCCAGGGCAGGCTTGAGTCAGTGGCTGCTTATTGATATATGTCTTAACATTAGGAGGACAAGGCAAGGTAATTTTGTGTGTTTGTTAAAGATTATATTGCATCGATGGGTTCTAAGAAGGTGAATATCTACTAAGTGTAAGAATTTTCGGATCTCTTCGGTTTGAACAGGAGTTTTTCTAGCAGTGTCATATGAAATTGTCACCCATAATTATGACCCTAGTATCGATCCATTGCATTTCAATCTGTTTTAGGGTTAGGGTTAGGGGGAAGGATATCTTTTTTTCTTCACAAATGTAATTAAACCCAATCTGTTTCTTAAATGAGGGACATATTCATACGGCACAGAATGTTTTTTTTACCTCAATAGACATCACTGATTGGTTGAAATTGCAGAAATTGAAGAAAAAAAAAACAACAAATATCTTACAATCTATAGAATTTTCTCAATAAAGCCAAGAGAAAAAGATGTTTTATAAAGACATTCTACCAGTATACGAAGTTTAAAATTTTTTAGTTACCTAGAATTTATGTTAAAAACTGCCGTTCAAACCGAAAAGATCCGAATTTTCTACCTACATTTGTCCTAACATTAAGGAAGGATTTTTATTATAACAGCATGTATGTGTGTGTATGTTTTCATTATAACAGTATGTGTGTGTGTATGTATGTGTATGTCCATGTATGTATCTACCTGCATGATTTGTACATTTCTATCAAAATCTTGCTATTTACTAACAATTAAAATTTTATTTTATGCATTTTCTAATGATAATATTACAAGAGCTGTAAGTCAGAAATATACTGATATTTTGTAAATGAATGTGCTTTGTATATTAATTTTAGAAAGTTCATAATTCCTTTTCTGTTTCTTAGTTAAAAAATAGGCTTCAGTCAGTGGCATGGACTTGAGTAAATGAAGAGTTTTGTGAATAAAGCTTAGAGAAGAAACAAAATTCTCATGTTGATAACATTTGGATTTTTATCATCATAAATGTGAGAGGTAGAAAAATGCTAAGGTAAAGTTTGATATCAATTCTGAGTATTATCTAAAAAAAAAAAATGCATGAAAAGACAAAGCTTTTTGCTTGTGCTTCTTGAAATCTGCCAATCAAAATGGACGCTAAGGAGATCAGTTTCAAAGGAAAATGGACTTGCATATAATACCTAGCGTAATATCTTTTTAGACTTCACAAGATTTTTTTATGATTTAGATATTATTGTAATATTTAAAGCACACATTTACAAACACTTCCACACACATTGACATGTATGTGTGTCTGAGTTTATATGATTGTAGTGAATCTTTTTCATCATTGATCTTTTCAGCTTATATTCAGATAGATGGTAAGTGATAGGTTCAGGCTTCCATTCTTTCTGAGGTGCAATAGATTGAGGGATCTAGCCATTAGTGTTTGCTCTCTCTTTTACTCTTTTACTTGTTTCAGTCATTTGACTGCGGCCATGCTGGAGCACCACTTTTAGTCGAGCAAGTCGACCCCGGGACTTATTCTTTGTAAGCCCAGTACTTATTCTATCGGTCTCTTTTGCCGAACCGCTAAGTGACGGGGACGTAAACACACCAGCATCGGTTGTCAAGCAATGCTAGGTGGACAAACACAGACGCACAAACACATACACATACACACATGTATATATACATATATACAACAGGCTTCTTTCAGTTTCCGTCTACCAAATCCACTCACAAGGCATTGGTCGGCCCGGGGCTATAGCAGAAGACACTTGCCCAAGATGCCATGCAGTGGGACTGAACCCGGAACCATGTGATTGGTTAGCAAGCTACTTACCACACAGCCACTCCTGCACCTATTTATTTTTTATTTTGATATTCCTACATTTATGTTATTGTGAATTTCTTCTTGACTCTTCGTTTCAATCTCCTTTCTCACATATCTCTGTTGTACCCATCATACTTTTGTTGCTGTTTGCAAATCACTGTGCTTTTATCCTTTCATAACTCCAATATCCATTTCTTTACTACCCACAAGGGACTAAACACAGAGAGGACAAACAAGGACAGACAAACGGATTAAGTCGATTATATCGACCCCATTGCATAACTGGTACTTATTTAATCGACCCCGAAAGGATGAAAGGCAAAGTCGACCTCAGTGGAATTTGAACTCAGAACATAGCGGCAGGCGAAATACCTATTTCTTTACTACCTACAAAGGGCTAAAATCAGAGAGGACAAACAAGGACAGACAAACGGATTAAGTCGATTATATCGACTCCAGTGCGTAACTGGTACTTATTTAATCGACCCCGAAAGGATGAAAGGCAAAGTCGACCTCGGCGGAATTTGAACTATGGATCCAATTTTCATTATGCCCAAGAGTTTATAATCATAACAACATGATGTTCAAAATTTCACTTATTGTTTCTATGCCTAGATAGTTACATATAGGTGCAGGAGTGGCTGTGTGGTAAGTAGCTTGCTTACCAACCACATGGTTCCGGGTTCAGTCCCACTGTGTGGCACCTTGGGCAAGTGTCTTCTACTATAGCCTCGGGCTGACCAAAGCCTTGTGAGTGGATTTGGTAGACGGAAACTGAAAGAAGCCCGTCGTATATATGTATATATATATATATATATATATATATATATATATATATATATATATGTGTGTGTGTGTGTGTGTTGTTTGTGTGTCTGTGTTTGGCCCCTAGTATTGCTTGACAACCGATGCTGGTGTGTTTATGTCCCCATCACTTAGCGGTTCGGCAAAAGAGACCGATAGAATAAGTACTGGGCTTACAAAGAATAAGTCCCGGGGGTTGAGTTGCTCGATTAAAGGTGGTGCTCCAGCATGGCCACAGTCAAATGACTGAAACAAGTAAAAGAGTAAAAGAGAATATGTAAAAAACTGTCCTGTTGGTGACACATTGCACCGGAGAGATACAAATGATTGAAACTGCACTGGTTTCCCTATGACTACACTCATAAATCAGTGACATAGGTGACATAAGATACCCCTAGGAAAGACTGTCACATGCTATGGAAGGTAGAAATGGCTGAAGGATCAGTCATACAAATCCAAACAAGCACAACTGGATGAAGGGGATAGATCTAGCTTGTTCCACATAAATGTGTATGTAAATACATGTGTGTGTGTGTGTGTGTGTTTGTGTATGCTTTTGTGTGTATGTACAACAACAGCAACAAATTAAAGCTGTTTTCTTTGCCAATATGTGGTTACTCATATTGGCGCCATGACAGGATAATCGTAATCAATACATTTCTTTTTAAGTGCTAATGTTCAACAAGTGTATGCCCTTCCTGCTGCCAACTCCTTTTGTCCCTTCTTATGATATACAAGGATAAAATATGTATGTGTATGTGTGAGTATTATTTTACAAGAAAAGTTTGACAATTACTTCAGAATTTTGGCTAAGTGTCCTTTATCTGATTGTATGCTACTTTGTTTTAAATTTGGTGGTACAATATAACTACAAAACGCATGTGATAAAGTAGTATATTTTTGTGATATATATAAAGAAATATCTTGTTTACCAGCCACATGGTTCCAGGTTCAGTCCCACTGCATGGCACCTTGGGCAAGTGTCTTCTACTATAGCCTCGGGCCGACCAAAGCTTTGTGAGTGGATTTGGTTGACAGAAACTGAAAGCCTGTCGTATATATGTATATATATATATGTGTGCGTGTATGTATGTGTGTGTGTGTGTGTGTGTTTGTGTGTCTGTGTTTGTCCCCCTAGTATTGCTTGACAACCGATGCTGGTGTGTTTATGTCCCCGTCACTTAGCGGTTCAGCAAAAAGAGACCGATAGAATAAGTACTGGGCTTACAAAGAATAAGTCCCGGGGTCGAGTTGCTCGATTAAAGGTGTTGCTCCAGCATGGCCGCAGTCAAAGGACTGAAACAAGTAAAAGAGAAAAGAGATAGAGAATTTAGAAAAAAATGGTGGTGTGAATAAAGAAGTAATAGAATTAGGAGAGGGATATGATGATAAGGAGAGTAAGGAGAAGGAGAGCAAAAACGTAAAGGATTATAGAGTGAAGGTAGGACAGAAAGGATTCTAAAATCCATTTTTCTGGTTTGATAGTTACAGCTTTGCTGAAACAAGCAGCTTCGGGTAAGCTGGTCATATTTAGTGTAGGAAATTATTGTTTGTTTATATGTTACATACACAATGCATATACATACGCACACAAAGATCAAGTGAGTAAATACCATGAATTTTGATCATGTTTTTAACATGGTACAATTTATCCTTGAAGGAAATTTGTAGTTTTATTACTTTGTTTTATTGCTTCAAATACTTATACATACATAAAGTAAAAGAATGAGATGCATTTTAATGCATATGCATATGTTGGGAGAAAGGTATTCAAGTATAAGTAGTGCAGTTTTATTTATTTCTCAAAATATCCATATTTCATTCCTGAAATTTTCAGCTTCTTATTCAAATAAAGATGGATCTTTTTGGTTTGAACGGCAGTTTTTAACATAATTTCTAGGTAACTAAAAAATTTTAAACATCGTATACTGGTAGAATGTGTTTATAAAACATCTTTTTCTCTTGGCTTTATTGAGAAAATTCTATAGATTGTAAGATATTTGTTGTTTTTTTTTTCTTCAATTTCTGCAATTTCAACCAATCAGTGATGTCTATTGAGGTAAACAACATTCTGGTTTTTCTGGCGGTGTCATATGAAATTGTCACCCATAATTATGACCCTATTATCGATCTAGTGCATTTCAATCTGTTTTAGGGTTAGGGTTAGGGCTAGGGGTGGGGGAAAAGGTATCTTTTTTCTTCACAAATGTAAATAAACCCAATCTGTTTCTTAAACGAGGGACATATTCATACGGCACAGAATGTTTTTTTACCTCAATAGATGTCACTGATTGGTTGAAATTGCAGAAATTGAAGAAAAAAAACAACAAATATCTTACAAACAATAGAATTTTCTCAATAAAGCCAAGAGAAAAGATGTTTTATAAACACATTCTACCAGTATACAAAGTTTAAAATTTTTTAGTTACCTAGAAATTATGTTAAAAACTGCTGTTCAAACTGAAAAGATGACTCCAGCATAATTTGACTTATGCAGTTGTACATCTTTCATCTCCTAACACAGAATAAACTAACTTTAAAACATTTTATAAACATTGAAAGTATGAACAGATGCACAACTTACAGCAACGAGCCATTTTGCAGCTATTACAGTTTACAAGCCACTGCAACTTTTTTACTTTCACTGCTTCAACTATTATAGCTCCAAGCCATTTTGCAGCTTCTACATCAATTGTTACCCATCTTTATTTGTATGTCACAACAACAGAATCTCTACTACGAAAGGAGCTTTCATTCATCTAGTTTCATCCAAGATACTTACTAAGCTGGACAATTCTGTTCAGTTCCCAAAAGTATAGTCATTTCCTTTTTATGGTGGTGAAATTGTCTGCTTTAACCGTGTGACATTTGAAAATGACCCAGTATTGATATCCAAATATAAGGCTTTGCTCTCATAAATGTCATTTTAAAAACTTACATATTGTTGATTAATTTAATTCTGCACTGACAATCTGTCCTCATGAATGTATAAACTGCTGCTTTTTATATTCCTTGAAATGTCATTTTCCCCTTAGTACATGCACTACTGTTTTTATGAATTTACATTGCTTATTACTGTTTCATATTATCTAGAATAACTGACCTACCACCAAACAGTGGAGTTCTATAGAAGCAGGTGAAAAAATGCAAAAAATAATTTGTACATATTCTGAATATAAATACAACCAACTTAACTTTGTGTTCTTTTTATTTGCCTACATGTATGAATTTATTTTCGTTGTTTGAAGTTTTAGTGTATATTTTGATAACCTACCAGCCTCATGACAACATTGTAAAGAAAAGATATTTGATATAATAAAAAAAGAATGATTTTTTTTCTTTTATTCTCTGTGAAACCAGCAATGCTTTGAATTGTAAAAAGGATATGTAGGTTTTTATTGTCACGAATCTCATGTTTGCCAGTAGTATATAAGTCATGGAACTACGTTCTTCCTTGGTAAATCTAAATGCAAGTCGTACTTTCATGTATGCTTTACTTTGAGACATATTGAAATTCTTTACAGAATTCAAGTCAGTGACAAGGTTTCTCCTTTGTATGAAGAAACTTCAAGAGATCTGTGAATATGTGAATGAGTTAATGTGTATATATATTGCGTGTATATAGGCCTACGTGTGGATATACTTGCACTCCTGTAATGAATTGCATGTACTTTAGTATTTGAGTGTGTGTCTAATTATGTTTTACGGGTGTATGCCAAATGTGATTGTTATACATTCATTACAGGAAACTCAAATGGAGAATCTTTGGAATGTTTTATTAATCTTCACTGGACTGCCTAATTGATTAGGCTTGGATGATGCAATTCGGTTTGCTTAGCTCTTTCTTGGAAAATCCCAGCATTTCCAGTATTTAGGCAAACCTGTTGCTTCATAGCCTAGTGCACCTATGATAGTAGGTAGTTCCCCATAGTTGCCACAGTTCTAGATGAAACATTCACATCCACTCAGCAGCTGATCTCTAGAATGCATGGCTTTGTTCCCTGTCCTATAGAACAATATCAGGTCTATTGTGATTACTGTTTTATTAGAATGTTCCACCAGTATTCCTTATTTTTAAAGGTCTGAATACATTCAAGTGTTATAAATAATTACATCTGTTAGGTATTGCATGGTTAGTCGTTCTTTAAATCTACATATTTTGATGCTGCAAAATTTATTTTTATAGCAGTGATGTTTTTAGTTCAGAAATGTATATGTTTATTGGAATTTATGTCTAATTGATTCTTGCAAAATCAAGATGTATTAGGTTCTTCATTAGAAAAATCTGTTCAAATAATCTCTATATGTATAAACGGCAAAATGTCTGCGTGTGTGTCCTTTATACAAATCCACAATTTTTCAGTTAGAGGGCTCACACTTTCTATGGTCATTCAAAACCATCCAAGGGTGGTCGTGCACATCTTTACATTTCCCAGTAACCCCGCAAAGCCGTTAAAAAATCAATAGAAGTGACTTTTTTGTGAATTTTCTATCAAAACCCAATCAAAATGCCCGAAACTTGATACGCCAATTGAATGCCAGCTAGCTGTATGTGATTGGTCGGAGATTTGGACAGTACTCGCGTGTATGTGTGCACACACGCACGCAACTGTATATGCATGCACAGTGATAAAGTATTCCAATTCTTGTTGGTCAAGTAAGTATTTCCTGTTTTACTATATCATTATATACACAGCTAACCTGTGTGGAAAACTGTGACATTACTGGTTTTAACAAATCATATTTTGTTGCAAGCAAGAATTGCTTGTTAGCCTCCTGTGGATTTACAGTATGAATGCTGTTGGTCAACTGGAAATCTGCAGAAATTATAGTCTTACTCTTCACCATTTACTTACTTTCTCTCTCTCTCTCTTCTCCCTCCTTCTCTCTCTCCCCTCTTTCTTTACTATGATTCAACATTTCATAGATATTTACTTTTTTGCTCTTTTTTCTTTCTTTCAACTTAAGTTAAACACACTGATCCTCATCTATGGATATGTGAGAATAGATCGTGACATGCATAAAATGGCATTGTTACAATAGCTAATTTGCTTCAATGTTGATGGACAGTTTCTGTTTACTGAGGAAGATGGCTTCTTTGAGCCTCAAATTACCAGTGATATATTCTGTTGCATTGGTGGTAACAGAGTATGACTTTAATACATATATATATATATATATATATATATGTAAATAGAAACTTTATTATTTCTAAATCTCTCAACGAGAGACATATAGTAGCAATACTTTAAAGTAAAGATTATTTGCCAACATAATGTGGCAGTCCCAGTTGGGATGAATATTACTGTTGTTTTAGCCCCAGGAAACATCATCTCTGACTGGCACATCTGTGTCCTTATATTTTCAAACAGTATGACTCATTATGTTGGCAAATAATCTTTACACACACACACATATATATATCTGAGACCCACTTCGGTCACGACAGACCATGGGATTGCACCTAGAAGGTTACGCTGCCAGGCACATGTCCCGGCAAAGCTGTTTATGGAAGACCAGCAGTCGCCCATGCATACCGGCCTCCCCTCTCCATGCCACCAGTGTTATCTAAGGGAAAGGCACCAGCTGATACAGCTTGGCACCTATGATGTCGCAACTCATTTCTACAGGTGAGTGAACTGGAACAACATGAAATAAAGTGTCTTGCTCAAGAACACAACACACAGCCCGGTCCAGGATTCGAGCTCACAACCTCTTGATCATAAGCTCGATGCTCTAACCACTGAGCCATGCGCCTATATATATATATATATATATATATATATATATATATATATATATATATATATAGAGCATCGAGCTTATGATCAAGAGGTTGATATATATATGATATATATATATATATATATATATATATATATATATATATATATATATATATATATATATATATATATATATATATGATATATATAGAGCATCGAGCTTATGATCAAGAGGTTGATATATATATGATATATATATATATATATATATATATATATATATATATGTATGTATATATATATATATATATATATATATATATATATATATATATATATATATATGTATATATATATATGTATATATATATATATATACATATATATACATATATATATATACATACATATATATATACATACATATATATATATATATACATATATATATACACACACACATATATATATATATATATATCACTATGCCAACCAGACTATTTGATATTGCAATACACTGCTGGTCACAATGTGTATCCTCTCAATGTTGTAGCTTTTGAATGGTGTCATCCCACTAGCTGGGCATGCAGGTTAACATTCACCTTTGTATGGAATACCTGCACTCACAGATTTACCCATTTGCAACTGAGTAGAATAGGGCAACATTAAATGAAATGTTTTGCTCAAGAACACAATGTAATACCCAGTCTGGGAATCAAAACCACAAGCCTTCAATTGTGAGTACAACACTCTAACCACTAGGCCATACACCTTCACACACACACACTTGCACACACACAAACACACACACATTTGGCATTCCAGAAGCGTGAAGGAGTCAGGCTCCTGTTAGAGGTCTGCAAATCTTGAAGTAGCATGGAGCTGAATGAAACTGTTTTAAATAATATATATATATAGGCACAGGAGTGGCTGTGTGGTAAGTAGCTTGCTTACCAACCACATAGTTCTGGGTTCAGTTCCACTGCTTAACTCTTTGGGCAAGTGTCTACTATAGCCTCGGGCGAACCAAAGCCTTGTGAATAGATTTGGTAGATGGAAACTGAAAGAAGCCTGTCGTATATATGTATATACTATGTATGTATGTGTATATGTTTGCCCTCCCCCCCCCAACATCGCTTGACAATCGATTGTGGTGTGTTTACGTCCCTGTAACTTAGCAGTTTGGCAAAAGAGACCAATAGAATAAGAACTAGGCTTACAAAGAATAAGTCCTGAGGTCGATTTGCTTGACTAAAGGCGATGTCCAGCATGGCCGCAGTCAAATGACTGAAACAAGTAAAAGAGTATATATATATTCTGAGACACCCTTTGGTCACAACACAGACCATGGGATTGCACCTAGAAAGTTACCCTCCGAGGCACAAGTCCGGGCAAGGTTGTTTATGGAAGACCAGCAGTCACCCATGCATACCGGCCTCCCCTCTCCACGTCACCAGTGTTATCCAAGGGAAAGGCAAAGGGGCAGATACAGCTTGGCACCTGTGATGTCGCAATTCATTTCTACAGCTGAGTGAACTGGAGCAACGTGAAATAAAGTGTCTTGCTCAAGAACACAACATGCAGCCCGGTCCAGGATTCGAGCTCACAACCTCACGATCGTATGTTCGACGCTCTAACCACTGAGCCATGCACCTTCATATATATATATATATATATATATATATATGTATATATATATATATGTTTTGAGAGGGTATTGTTATGGAAATCTTTAGCTGTGTGATCTTTCATTGAGCTTGTGAAATGATATTTTCTCTGTACTTGGCAATGATTTTAATGCCTTCTGTTTACAAAGACAGCAGTTGTTTACGTTTCTATCATGTATTTATAACCTTCACACAATTTCTGCCCTTTTGAATCTATTTATCTACCTGTCTACCTGCCTGTTGTATATACTCTGTATATTCTTATTTGTGCCTGAAGTAGTTTATCTTGTCAATAATTTCCCTAAGTTGTACATCTGCCTTATATATACTCAAAGATCTGGAAATTTATTTTAATTCTTTTACTCTTTCAACTAGAATCATTATTATATAGAGAGAGTAATTTGCTGCGAGAAACAGTGTGTCTAATTTTATCTGACATGTAAAATTATATCTCATTAAAAATATATTTTATGAATCAACTTAATAAAATTCTAGAACATTACTCATGTTGACTTTTAAATGCGTATTCAATTACATAAAAGGTGCGTTTTTTTCCTTGAAGAAATAAAAGAAAAAAAGTAACAAATAAAGTCCAAAAAAAAATCATCTTATAAACACAAGGTCAGGATTTGGGTTGGTTTAAGAAATGGCCAGCCCTAATTGAAGCACATTTTATAAGATTGTGCTCTTTATGAGCTGTCAAATAGAGAAAGTAATGTTTCTTTAATAAATTACTCTTTTACTCTTTTACTTGTTTCAGTCATTTGACTGCGGCCATGCTGGAGCACCACCTTTAATCAAGCAACTCGATCCCGGGACTTATTCTTTTGTAAGCCCAGTACTTATTCTATCGGTCTCTTTTGCTGAACCGCTAAGTAACGGGGATGTAAACACACCAGCATCGGTTGTCAAGCAATGCTAGGGGAACAAACACAGACACACACACACCCATATATATATACGTATATACGACAGGCTTCTTTCAGTTTCCATCTACCAAATCCACTCGCAGGGCTTTGGTCGGCCTGAGGCTATAGTAGAAGACACTTGCCCAAGGTGCCATGCAGTGGGACTGAACCCGGAACCATGTGGTTGGTAAACAAACTACTTACCACACAGCCACTCCTGTAGAAAATCCAGAAATATATCTTAAAATATATAACTAACATCTTATTTTATTTTTCTCCTTATACTTTAAATTAACTTTTAGTTAATTTTAACACAAATTAATTTTAACATAGTTTGAAATATATATGCTGTCTTAAGCTATTGATAATCAATATTTCAAGCAATTACATAAATAAAAAGCAAATTAAGAATAGAACCTCATCTTCTCTTCAGTAAATTGTACATAAGTGAAAGTTATAGATAGGAGTGTTTATACAGAAATGCTTGTTAATGTTTCCCATTTACATGTGTTTATATGGAGTTATAAACATATTCATGAAATAGAAATGTGTGTTGACTATGATAAAACAAGGGAGAAAGAGCTACATGGAAAATAAGGGTAGAGCTTGTACACACAAATATAATAAGTTTTACGTTTTAAAATGAAGTTTAACAGCATAGTTAGTTAATCTTTCATTATGCCTCACAAAAGGAAAATGTATATTCTTTTGTCAGCATTAGGACTAAGTTTTTTTTTTTTTTTGTCTCAGATAAGATGTCATAATGGAAGATTAATAGAATATGCTACTAAAAATAATAATCCTTTTTACTGGCCAATATTGAATTTATAGAAAATTATGTTCATATGGCTTGGGCCCTCAATTATGATAGAGTTCTAGAGGTTCTGTAATGACTTGCCTGCCTTCATAATTTGTTGTGTTTGTATATAGGCACAGATGTTTCTATGACTGAAGTAAATCAAAAGGAGTACTTATGGCATATGTGTGTGTGTGTGTGTGTGTGTGCATGCACGCGGGCATGTGTGTATGTGTGTGTGTATGCGTGAGTGTATATATATATATACATATATGCACATATATATATGTAGATATATATATGCATATATATATATATATATTCATATATATATATATATATATATATATATATATATATATACACATATATATTCATATATATATATATATATATATATATATATATATATATACACATATATATTCATATATATATATATATATATATATATATATATATATATACACATATATATTCATATATATATATATATATATATATATATATATATATATATATATATATATATATATATACACATATATATTCATATATATATATATATATATATATATATATATACACATATATATTCATATATATATATATATATATATATATATATATATATATATATATATATATATATATATATATATGTATATATACACATATATATTCATATATATATATATATATATATATATATATATATATATATATATATACATATTCATATATATATATATATATATATATATATATATATATATATATACATATATATTCATATATATATATATATATATATATATATATACATATATATTCATATATATATATATATATATATATATATATATATATATATATATATATCATATATATTCATATATAATATATATATATATTTACACATATATACACACATATATATACAAACATATACATATATGTATACATGAATATATATATATGTATATGCATATACATATATATATATATATATATATATGTATGTATATATATGTGTGTGTGTGTATATATCTATATGTATATATATAGTCAGAACTCCTGCAAACACAGGCAAACATGGTGTATAGAAGTGGACAATTTTCCTTACAGGAAACCATTTATACAAACTGAAATTCCAGGGATAATAAATGTGTCCAAGAAAAAAATTTATGGTATTATGCTTATTCTTTAGTTACATCCATTTTAACAATATATGGTAGATGTAATTTTTTTTCGTGAATATAAAACTAAAAGAAAATATAAATTGTTTGTAATATTTCAACATATTACATTAGACCAATGTGCATCTCAGCAGACAAGATAAATAGTAATTTATTGTTATTTATCTGAGATGTGTGTGATGTACATTGGCCCAAAGTAATATGTTGAAATATTACAAACAATTTATATTTTTATTCATAACTATTTACTTGTAAAAAAATACGACTAAAGAAATATATCCAAAATACGACTAAAGAAAATATCCCAAATTCCATTCTTGAACTTTGTATATATATTCATATATATAAAATCGAAATATTGCATTTCTAAATATCTCAGAGAGATATATGCAGTAGTGGTACGATAGAGTAGTTGTATACTGTCAACTTAATGTGACAGTCCCATGAAGGGAATCACATTACTGCTATTTAGCCCTAGGAAGCAGCAATGCTTCCTGTCGGCCTTGACACATTTCCTGTGTTCTCATGTTTACAAGGGGGAGATAAGCACCCCACCCAGCTAAGCCTGCACTCAGAGACTAGTTTCTGAGTCTTTGCTCGTCATCAGTCTGGAGTAGCATGTCCTGCTACTTGGAGATGGCCATCTAGCCCTTGTAAACATATAAGAACTCTAGTGAAATATAATAAGTGTTTAATTAGTAATTTTTTTATTGAACACAAATTTATTACTTAAAGAATTGAATAATAAACTAATGAAGAAAATCACAGAAGTTTTAGGAAATAAAAAAGAAACTCAATTAGAAACTAGAAAACTCAAATACAAAAGGTCGTTACTTCTGCTGCACTCTTTATATTCATGTAAATGTTGAACAATGAGAATGAATTCTTAAGACCACATTGGTGGATAAAGATTTTTTAATTTGCATATTAAGGCTACCATTGGTTTCAGGTTAAAAAATATGTTATACAGTCATATAAATACATTATAAATTTATTTTACTACCTATTTTGAACACTTTCATGTAAACTGTTTAAACACAAAGCTCATCTTAACATTTTCTTATCATTGTCAAAAATTCTATTTTCTAACATTTTCTTATCATTATCAAAGACTGTATAACTGTATTTTAAAACGATTATGATAACCATTTTTTAACACAACAAAGTTTATACAAAGCTTTACATTTTACTTTGATAATCTTTTTAAAAAAAGTAAAACAAGTCAAGTCAATAAACATCTTTAAAAGACATCTGCATTTTCAAACCCACTTTCCTATATATATATAGGGAGAGAGAGAGAGAGGGAGAGAGAGAAAGAGAGTGAGACACATATACACACACGCATGCACACACACACACTCACACAGAGTGTGTCATACACTTGAGTTTAAAAATGGAGTCTGCTGAAAAGTATGAATATAATATAAAATAAATATTTGGTTTTTGAATATTCAGTTGTAGGTTAAGAAAAAAAATGTAGTTATGATCTTTCCAGATAATTCTGGACTGCTGATGTTGACATAGTTGATATTTAATATAGGTTGATGCTACTGTTTAGCCCTAGGTCAACCCTAGTAAAGCAGCTTTATGAACATAGAATTTTGTTTGTGATCATTCAGGCATTTTATGGGTATCTAGGTTTACTTTAGCTAATGTCCTTACTCTTTTAAGATGGTATGGTGTTAATTTAAGGGAAATTTGGCTGCTATTTTGAGCAGGTTGAAGGAACAAATAGCAGAGATAATGCCTCATACATATCTGTTACAAGCTACATTATCTTCCACTCACACTATCTCATTAGATTGCAGAATGCCCTTTGTGAGAAGCTTTTAAAAGTCCAGAAGATATAATAAACATTGTAAAGTCTTCTCTAAACTTTTTCTCCTGACTGGCTGTGTGGTAAGTAGCTTGCTTACCAGCCACATGGTTCTGGGTTCAGTCCCACTGCGTGGCACCTTGGGCAAGTGTCTTCTACTATAGCCTTGGGCCGAGCAAAGCCTTGTGAGTGGATTTGGTAGACAGAAACTGAAAGAAGCCCGTTGTATATATGTATATATATATGTATATATATGTGTGTGTGTGTGTGTGTGTGTGTGTGTGTGTTTGTGTGTCTGTGTTTGTCTCCCTAACATCGCTTGACAACCGATGCTGGTGTGTTTACATCCCCGTAACTTAGCGGTTCAGCAAAAGAGACCGATAGAATAAGTACTAGGCTTACAAAGAATAAGTCCTAGGTGCGATTTGCTCGACTAAAGGCGGAGCTCCAGCATGACCACAGTCAAATGACTGAAACAAGTAAAAGAGTAAAAGAGTAATCAAGCTAACAGAAACAATCAGCTGCACTGACTGGAATGGTAATTATGATTTAGTTAGAAGAATAGATTACACAACAACAATATTACATTGAGAACTTCTGCATTTACAGGAATCTAATGAAATGTCTACAAGTCCTTGCTGTATTGATTACAAATTACTCTTATTTAAACAATCTTCTATAAAATGGATTTGCCTGATAAAATTGGTGGATTGCAATGTATTGGTTTTGATCTCCTATAGTTTCTTAAGTGTTAACAAGAAGTGTTAACTAGAAGAGAGTATTGAGAGATGCAATTCAATCGGTATTTAGTGTTGCAGGATTCAGCACTTGTGAGGAATCAGTCAAATTCAACTTCTCAGTTCTTTTTCGTTATTGAGAAGAATTATTGACAGATTTATTGAGGATGTCTATCAATGGTCTTACTGAACAATATATAGATTTGAATTATATCAATTCTGATGTATTTATTGTAGTTAGATAGGATGAAGTCTCATAAGTTATGTCATATTGTTCAATAATAGATACACACACACACAAACAAAAACAGCAGCTACAAGCAGAGTGAACTTACTGTTCACTGTTCTAGTATTGATGGCCATAAAACTTGGAAAAAGTTTCTTTAAACATTCAGTTACATAGCAAAAGCTCTCACATATAAAAAGTAAAGTGAATGGATCTTGTTTAATGATCAGTGTTATTTTGCTTGTTTGATCTGTGTTACAGCTGCCTCTTCACTGACTGGTTCAATATTCCATAAACATTTGTATTCTTAAAGAAATCGTCAGACAGAATTGGTGTAACAAAGTTGACTTTCCATATATTCCAGATACAGTTCGACCAATATGTCTCTGCACAGTGTTCGACGACCCAATTTCCCTTACATGGTTTGGGTTGGTCCAAAATTATGGTAGTGGAATCTTTCCTAATGTGCTATGAATTGGGATCACACCCAAAGTATTGTGATTGGAAAGTAAAATTCCTGCCTATTTAGCTACGTCTGACAATTATGTGTGTGTGCATGTACAAGTGCAAGTATACATACATATGTGTGTGCGTGTGTGCATGTGTGTGTATGTGTATATATATATATATGTACAACTTATAAACAAGGGCAAAAGAAAAAAATTTCTAATTTCAAATATGCCAAAAACAGACACATCGTCATGGGTATAAGTAGGTATTTCATTTATTTCTTTGTCGCATTTATCACTGATGAAGAGAAGGTTCTTATGAATTAACTCTGAAATCGGATCCGATATGATAACAGAATTTTTTAGTAATTTCTGTCGGCTTTCTTCGAGATGCATGCTTATAGTGATGAATTATATGGTTATTGACGATGTGTCTGTTTTCGGCCTATTTGGCATTAGAATTTTTTTTCTTTTGCCCTTGTTTATAAGTTGTTTATAAATTTAACCTTTAAAGGTATTTTTTTCATATGCTGGCCATTGATATAATTTTTTTCGAAAAATTTTATCCTATATTAGATATATATATATATATATATATATATATATATATATGTATATAAACAAAATCAAACACACATACACAAGATGTGTCAGCTGCATTTTAGGTATGAGAACATATTCTCAATGTGCCTGGTGTTAAAGCACCGGAAAGTAAGTCAAAGGTAAGCTAGACAACTCACATCAGGTCCCTTTCCGGAGTGACAGACATTGATGTTCATCATTGTTGTGACTTTTCAATACCACCGACTGAACAGAGCACACATTATGCTATATTGCTGACTTTCACTATATGCTTAATGGTTTAAAAAAACCATCTGCTGGCATGTTCCAAAGTTTCATGCCATGGAAAAAAAAATTCAAACATGAATTAGAAGTAGCTTGGAGTATATGAACAGAAATGGCCTAGTGGTTAGATCAGTGGACTCGCAATTGAGGGATCGTGGGTTCGAATCTCAAACCGGGTGATGTGTGTGTTTATGAGCAAAATACCTAAGCTCCACACGGCTCCAGCAGAAGGTAATGGCAAACTTCTGCTGACTCTTTAGAATGGCGGTGCCCCAGCATGGCCACAGCTCGTGAGCTGAAACTAGATAAAATAAAATATAAATAAAAAATACATAAGGTGTGCATAATAGTTAGCTCATGGGTTGGATGCATTTAGACACCTGAAAGTAAGTCATATGCAGGTGAAACAACTCACATCAAGTCCCTTTTTGGAGTGACAGACATCGCTGTTTCCTCGTTGTTGCTCCAAGAGGGGACCTGATGTGAGTTGCCTCTCTTGCCAATGACCTACTTTTAGGTGTTTTTAGTGCCAGGTGCATTGAGAATATATTCTCTTATGCCTAAAAACGCAGCTGACCCACGAAGTAACAACCCACACACTTTGTGTAACTGTGTTCGATTTTGTTTATATACCTCAGGCTGCTTCTAATATTTGAATATATATATATATATATATATAATATTAGGGATTATATCCAAACTTAGAAGGAAAAATTAGATTTAGGGTTAAATCAAATTTCACAGTATAAATATAAAATAAATTAGAGATAAAACAACTATTAGGCAACTCAAGCAGTGATAGACATAAACCAATACATAAATAACAAAAAATATAAATATAATTAATATAATATATAATATATATATAAAATATAAAATTTAAAAATTTTTATATTTAAAAATTTTTTAATTTTTTAATTCTTATATTTTTATATATTTTTATATTTTATATATCACTGCTTGAGTTGCCTAATAGTGGTTTTATCTCTAATTTAATTTATATATATATATACCTTGATACTGTGTGGACTGAGATCCATATTGACAGACCCCTGATATTAAGTAAAGTTATGCAAATTAGTAACTCCAGTTTTCTATAGATACTGTAATTGTAGAATATATAAACAGATTTCTGGTTGTTTCTGTAGGGTTGGTCACACTGATGTAGATGCCTCTGTCAAGAATCCAATAAGATTTAAAAACTGATTAAGGTTGTTAATCCTTTTTTCCAGTTTATGGCAAAATAACTAAATTAGCCCTGTTTATATATCTACCTTATAGGTTTACATATATTATTATATCATACCTTGATACTGTGTAGACTGAGATCTCCATTGACAGACCTCTGATATTAAATATAGTATGCAAATTAAAAGTTCCACTTCTCTGTAGCTACTTATTGGCTGCTTATATTTCTCCAGTAGATGCCTTTGATGAGAATCCAATGAGATTTTAAAAAATTGATTTGGATTGCTTATCAATTTTTCAATCTACAGAGAAGTAACTAAATTAATCATGTTTATATCTACTTTATATATTACACACACATACATGTATATATATACAACACACACACATATATATATATATATATATATATATATATATATATATATATATATCTGTAAAATAATATGTGACAATTATTCAATAGCCAAGATAAAACTCTAAGTTTCGGATGCTGAGGTGGAAATCCACAACACCATCTCTTCGGTTATCTGGCCATCTGAAAAACGCTATGAAAAAAGACTGTTATACAAGGGAATTAGAAAGTAATTTTCATAGCGTTTTTCAGATGGCCAGATAACCGAAGAGATGGTGTTGTGGATTTCCACCTCGGCATCCGAAACTTAGAGTTTTATCTTGGCTATTGAATAATTGTCACATATTATTTTAGTGATAAATTTCCTATATTTACATAATATTGAGGTCTCTTTCTTTCTTTTGTTATCTTACCATTTTTACCAATATATATATATATATATATATATATATACATATATATATACATTTATGTATAAGTAGTGGAACCCATAAATATTTCATGGAATTAATGGTAAACCTTTTGGGTTATTTCTGAAAATTTTATCCAAAATCTCTGAAAGCATAGCCTGTGTTATGCTGAATATGTCTGAATGTGTCTGACATATGCGTATATGTCTGAATGGAAAGATAGTCACTCTTCTGCTACTCATTGGAAAGTGAAAGAAATCGAAATACGATAATTAATGCACTTTATATACTTTATGCACAATTTTATAGACTTAATGCACAGCACTCATAAAATGAATAGTTACTCTTATTTTTCCACTTTCCTCATAAAAAAAAATTGTCATGCATATGATACAACCTATAGTTAAATTGCATATATCTGCCATGTAAATAAGCTTGAATATGTCGCAGAATTGCACTTATCTGCATGCATTAAATAAGAGGTGATATGAAAAAAACTTAGCTCAATTATAAGAAAAATACTTTTCACTCTCCACCACCACCTCCACCAACACCACCACCACCACCACCACCATCATCATCATCTGTCTATCTTCCCCTCTCTCTCTCCACCCTCACCTTCCTCTCTCTCTCCTCTCTCTCTCTCACTCTCTCTCTCTCTCCTCTCTTCTCTCTCTCTCTCTCTCTCTCTCTCTCTCTCTCTCTCTCTCTCTGCCTTTCTTTAACCTTTCCATCAGTACATCACCCCTTTACTAAAATTATATTTCTAACTCCATATCACTACCTAATTTTTTACTACCCACAAGGGGCTAAACATAGAGGGGACAAACAAGGACAGACAAACAGATTAAGTCAATTACATCGATCCCAGTGCGTAACTGGTACTTCTCCATATCACTACCTTCAACTAATTTTTAACCATGTAATAACTATTACATTCCCCCTACCACACGTTATGGATGCTTCTCTCTCTGTCTTTTCTCTCTCCTTTTTCTTTCTCCCTCTTTCTATCTCACTCTGCACCTTATCCTCTCTTTCTCTCTCCATTTTCTTCCTCCCTCTTGTTCTCTCTTTCCTTTCAGCTAATCACTTGAAAGCACTACAATTATGTTCTCTCTACCCAGTGGTTAGGGCAGCGGACTCGTGGTTGGAGGATCGCGGTTTCATTTCCCAGACCAGGCATTGTGAGTGTTTATTGAGCAAAAACACCTAAAGCTCCACGAGGCTCCGGCAGCGGGTGGTGGTGCTGTACTCTTTCACCACAACTGTCTCTCACTCTTTCTTCCTGTTCCTGTTGTACCTGTATTTCAAAGGGGCCAGCCTTGTCACACTTTGTGTCATGCTGAATCTCCCCAAGAACTACGTTAAGGGTACACATGTCTGTGGAGTGCTCAGCCACTTGCACGTTAATAAATGAGATGCGACGTCACTGGTGCCAAGCTGTATCGGCCTTTGCCTTTCCCTTGGATAACATTGGTGGCGTGGAGAGAGGAGGCTGGTATGTGTGGGCGACTGCTGGTCTTCCATAAACAACATTGCCCAGACTTGTGCCTCGGAGGGTAACTTACTAGGTGCAATTCCATGGTCAGTCATGACCGAAGGAGGTCACCTCACATCATGGACGCTTCTCTCTCTCTCTTTTTCTCTCTCCTTATTTTCTTTCTCTCTCTTCTTCTCTCGCTCTTCACCTTTCCTTTCAACTAATCATGTGAAAGTATTACACACAGGCTAAGTAATGGAGTGATAAGCAGAGTTATAAGATTGTATTTGTAACTTTTCTAACAGTTACACATTTATTTTAATAACTTCCATCATAACTGCTCTCTTTGTCTTCACAAAAACTTTCCACAACCCCAGATCTCTTCTTCACTTAGCAATGCCCTTCTTCAGTTCACCTTTTGATTATGTTACTCATTGTTTTTTTTTATAATTGATACAAAAATTGCTAATCTTTTTCTCAACTGGTCATTCTGCTTTGATATCAGCTCATGAGTTGCCTGCATTTAAATTCATTGACATCTCTTTCCTTAATGGTTTCCATTGTTGTGTTTTATCAAATTAAAATTACAATTAATTCTACTGGCACTTATGCCTGTGCTAGTAGGGTGCCAAAAGCACCATCCGAGCATGATCGTTGCTAGAGCAGCCAACTGGCTTCCTTACCCCTGGCACGTAAAAGAGCACCATTTGAGCATGATCATTACCAACGTCGCTTCACTGGCACCTGTGCCAGTGGCACATGTAAAAGATTTGAGCGAGGTCATTGCCAGTACCACCTGACTGGCCCCCATGCCGGTGGTACATAAAAAGCACCCACTACACTCTCGGAGTGGTTGGTGTTAAGAAGGGCATCAAGCTGTAGAAACTCTGCCAGATCAAGATTGGAGTCTGGTGCAGCCATCTGGTTCACCAGTCCTCAGTCAAAATCGTCCAACCCATGCTAGCATGGAAAGCGGACGTTAAACGATGATGATGATGATGTACATATGAAGAAGAAAAAGCATATCTCGTTAGGAAAAAATTAAAACTTTACTCAATATGGTGGCTACAATCTTTTTACAGGTTATTTTTTAGCTGAGAACAAATACAATTTTTTCAAAGTCTTAATCATATTCACAGATATATTTGGTGAAAGATGGCTTCCCATTTAGTTTTCATCATAGCTAGATGACAGAAAACAATTTTTCATATCTATAAGTTGGTTGGATGTAATAAACTCTTCCATCTTCAAAAGAATCCAAATCATTACAATATGAGTTTGACTGATGGCCAATTATTATAACTTTCAGAATGTATGTTTAGGAGTTTTACTGGTTTTAGATATATTTGTGCAGATCCTGCATGCCCTATTCTGGTGGAAGCATTTACATCCAACAAGAAATTGCGAACAATTCCTTTTCACTTAGTGATCTTCACTGTTTCAGGGTCTTGGATAAGCAGAATACAATTTTTGGAAAATGCTTGTAACATTTAGGTAGATGTGGATAGGAGATGAAATCTTTCAGTAACTAAACTTGCTGGAACTATTAAGTTATCCAATTCTGATTATATCAACAAGACCAAGACATTGAGTATGGAAGATGTGAGGATGCTGGAGAGAAGTGAGGCAAGTGTTGCATGTGTAATGTTAATCTGTAATGAAGGTAGAACACAAATGAAATGAAGGAGTGAGTTGACATTAAAAGGATTTACCAATGCATGAAAAGAAGATGTTTGCACTGATATAGACATCTGATATGAATGATCAGTGCGTGAAAAAGAGAAGTGATGTGTGTTGCCAGAGAGAGACAAGAGAAAAGCAAGTTGCCAGGGAATAGGAGAAAATCAAGAAAAATAAGAGGAGTGGTGAGATCTGATCTCAGGATATTGGGTTTCAAAAATGAGTTGTCAAAATGAAGCTGATATACTCTACTAACTCATGCCACTGGAAAACAGCTATTAAAAATATTCCATGTATTCATAGAAAAAGCTCAGGTCAACCCTGGCTGGGCAGACCTATGAATATATGAGTTCCCACCATCACATCCATTTCTTTTGGACAGTGAATCCAGGACTACATTATCCTGTTACATGATAAAGTCTGATTTAAATGTGATTTCATTGCTTGTTTTGGTTCATTGACTTGAACTATACTAAACTATAATCAACTAAAAAACTGTACTGTAAATTATTTTCATCAAACCTAAATATTTTATAAATGAAATAACATTCTGGTTCGCAATTCATCTTTACTGTTTCCTTCCATTTAAATTTGAAATGTCATTTAATCCCATTTGAGTAAAACTATTTTTTGGTTTCATATAGTAAATTAGGTAAGTACGATTACATAAAAGAAAGTAGATGCCAAGTAGTGGCCTTATATTTGTCTGCAACTTTACTCTAAAATGTGTCCTTGATATTGATTACATATTTATTATGATGTATAAATTGATTACATATTTATTACGATGTATAAATTAAGTATAATAGTGAATTCTTTTTTTTTTTTTTTTTTTACAGTTTTGATGTGGAAAATGGTCAGGCACCAGGCCGTAGTCCCTTGGAAATGAGTCCTTCATCAGGATTAATATTACAAAATTTACCTCAGCGACGAGAATCATTTCTTTATAGATCCGATAGTGACTATGAACTGTCTCCAAAATCAAATTCAAGAAACTCCTCTATAGCCAGTGAATTGTAAGTAAATGTATTAAATAACTTCATTGTCTTTTACTGTTTTAAATGTCCAATCAATTTCAGTTTTTTTTTATCAATATTTCTTATAAAAGTTGAACATAACACATTGTATAGTATGTACATACCAATTTAGTAAATTGCATATAGTATGTACACTATTATTATTGTCATTGCCTTTGTGGCTAATAAAAGAAATCATTCATTATTATTATTATTATTATTATTATTTTATTATTATTATTATTATTATTATTATTATCATTATTATTATTATTAATAATAATAATGATAATAATAATAATAATAATAATAATAATAATAATAATAATAATAATTATAATAATAATAATAATGGATTTGCAGCTTCTGCCAATCTATCACCAGAAAAATGTTGTTGGATTGGCAGAATAATTAGTGTGCCAGGCAAATGCTTTCTAGTATTTGTTCTGGTACTTTCCATTCTTAGGCCAACTTTGCTTTTCATCCTTCTGGGGTCCATAAATTGAAATACCAGTCAAAGACTGGTACAAAGGCTGGGCTTGGTGGTATTGACTAATCTGCTCCTCTCAAAATTGCTGGCCTTGTGCCTAAATCAGCAACAATTATTTTTCATTATAAATCACATATCACATGTATGCTAATTATCATTGTGAACTCAAAAAAAAAAAAAAAGGGGAGTAAATGTTGTTTGATGGGACTCCCAATTTTTAGCAGACTGCAGCAGGCAAGTGCTATCCAATTCCAGTATATTGGTGCGGACTTTCACTGACTCTTTGCTAAACTGTTCATGCGGAATAATGACCTGGAGGTGGTGAACTTCAACGCTTATGAAGACAATCTATTGTTTCTAGTTCTTTTCTAGCTATTTCTAATTATTTCTCTTCTCTACTGTTCTATTTCTCTTTGTCTATTTATGTATCTTTTGTGTTGAACTCTTTTATTTGATGTAGATCCCGTACCATTTCTTTCAATTTATTGGTCACAAGATTTCTAGTCCTTGTGGTCACTAAAATAACTTTTTATTATTCAGATTTCTTTTTTAATGCTTTCACTACCCTCCTGAGTAAAGCTTGTATGCTTAGGATATGTTCTCTGTTTGTCTTATTGTTTTGATCATCTACATAATATGGGCAAAATGCTCTGTAGTGCTACTCTCTATATGTTTGGCATATTTTAAAATCCTTTTATTACTGTTGTTGTTCATATTATTATAAATTGCATAAAAAAAAATATTATTTTTATGACTCTCATGGTGTGAAGGCATGTTTCTTCTCTCTCTGAGATATTCTTGGCAAACTCAGTTAACCATGTTTTTGCCACATTTTCCACATTTTTTTGCCACATTTTCCACATTTTTTTGCCACATTTTCCACATTTTTGCCACAAAATGGCTCAGACAGCAGCATTGTATGAGACAGAATATTGCAACGGCAAATAATATGGAAAAGACAAAAAAGAAAAAAAGATACAAATTATGAAATAAACAAAAAGAAGAAAAAAAAATTAGCATTTTATTGAACAATTCATTGAAAAAATTGATCTGTCAAACAGATAGTCTTGAAGATGGCTATAATAACAACAACAACAACAGCAACACTCACACAGTCAGTGATTTTAAATCATTCATATAGTGGATATATTACACAAATAGAATGTATAGATTTATCACAGGTCCCCAAAAAAAGTAAAGAGAATTTTGTAAACCTAGATACTTTCTTTGCTACAAGATGTGATCCGAGAAAGATCAAAGAAAAAATTATACATGTGTTCTAGAAAGGATGGTACTGAATTAGAATTAGCATTGAAGTGAAAATTACAATAAGTATTTGATGATATCTTGGGATAAATTATCTCAGTCAAAAGGGTATAGAATTGTTTGTTGCATATTGAAAACCAAAGACTCAGCTAAAACAGAACCTTACACTTGTTACCCAGTATACGGAACAAACAAATAGATTGGTGATTATAAGAGGCATTGAAAACAGTGTTGATCTGTGGTTGATTGTTACCTCTGTACTTCTGTAGTATGGACAGGTACTTAAAGGAGGGTTAACAAGGGGCAACATGTGGTGAGAACTTTGAAAGACTAGGCCAGAAGACAAAAAAGCAAAGCAACATCAAGTAGCCGAGGCAGCAACAAGAACAGCAAGCTCTAGTTTTCCAAGCATCATCAGTCTCGCTTCAGAAACCTTGATATGTGCTACATATATCAAAGCCTCTGTTTCAGGTTCTAGATTGCTCTTTTGTAACCACAGCCATCATTTATCTGAATCTGTGTCCCTGCTACAACTATACCCTACCCAACAGTAGCTTTAAAGATAGATTACTTTACAACCTCTCTCGGTCTAGTCCAAATAATTAAAATAGACGTAAGAGAATAATTTGGTTCACCCACCATCCTTTCCTAAGTGTTAAAAACCAGCATAGGTAAAGAATTCCTTTCTCTCTTAGATAATCATTTCCCCTTAGATCACAGGTACATAAAAATATTCAACATACACTCTATTAAATTATCATATAGCTGCTTCCCCAATATGGAGAGCATCATTGCATGCAAACACCACCAAGACCTTACCCAAGTTGTAACTGTCAAGACCAAGGACTCGACAAGGGCTGCATGATTAAAGCTATCGTATATGAGGCAGAAGTTACAGCAATGTTAGTTGATAACAGAACTGTAAAGAAGAGTTACATCAGGTTATGTGAAAGTGACTTCAAAAATTGCTGTGCTAACCACATATCTTTCTTCAGGTACAGGGACAAAAGTAAAGCCAATATGTTGACTTACCATGTATGGAGGTTGAAGTCTAATGCCCCACCACATAGAATCAAGTGAAAAATAGTTGAAAAATCCATGCCATATGTTAATGGATAAAAAAATGCAAGGTATGCTTAACTGAAAGGTAGCAGATTCTTTTCAGATCTAAGAACTTCACCGCACTGCTGAATTCCAAATCTGAAATTTTCAGTAGATGTAAATATATGGATAAGTTCCTGTTGGCAAATTGGAAAATACCACCCTCTCCTGATTGAGCGACTGTACTGCAGACTCTTGACCTCTATCCATTCAGCCTTATTATGTGTGGCTTTACAGTCAAAGGAGACATAACTCTAATTACCCCTTTTTCCTTTTATTTTGCCTTTTTCTCTTTTCCTTTCATTTTCCGGTGTTTTTATCCATGTCACTGTGTTGTTTTCATTGCATGAAACTATTAGCAGTTTAAAAAATATTTTCTGTGTTCATTCACAATAATATATATCATAATGGAGTCCACCCAATGACTGGCGTAGCAGCACCATAGTCAACTGCACAAGAAGGGTAAGGGGTGATGCTCTAGATAGAAATAACTACAGGGGTATTAAACTGTCGGATTAGGTGATGAAGACCACAGAGATGGTCATAACCCATCTCATTAGGGAGAGAATTTGCTTAGACGAGATGCCTGTTCGGTTTGTGCCAGGTAGTAGAAGACCACTGATGCTATATTCCTGGTCCGACAACTGCAGGAGAAGTACCTAGCTAAAGATAACCCCTCTACATAGCTTTTGTGGACTTAGAGAAAGCCTTTGACAGGGTTCCCCGATCCCTTATCTGGTGGTCGATGCAGAAACTGTTGATTGACGAATGGCTAATAAGGGCTGTACAGGCTCTATACAGAGAGAGCTGTCAGCAAGGTTAGGATTGGCAACGAATATAGTGAAGAATTCCGGGTAGAAGTAGGTGTACACCAGGGCTCAGCCCTCAGTCCCCTTTTATTCTTCATCATAGTCCTCCAGGCAATAACAGAGGAATTCAAAACAGGTTGCCTCTGGGAGCTCCTCTATGCTGATGACCTGGCCCTCATAGCAGAATCACTACCGGAACTAAAAGAAATTTCGGGTGTGGAAACAAGGGTTAGAATCTAAGGGCCTTAGAGTAAATGTAGCGAAGACCAAAGTTATAGTATGCAGAAAGGCGAACTCAGCACACACCCCATCGGGCAGGTGGCCCTGCTCGAGCTGTAGGAATGGTGTGTAGGTAGAGAAACTCCATAAGATGCACCCAGTGTAAGCTATGGACGCATAGAGGTGCAGCAAAGCATCAAAGGGAAATTAACTGATAAGATAGCTTTCATGTGCGGCAGATGCACAGGGACAATAGACACCACAGACACTAAAAAACAGATTCCATCACACTCCAGGGGGAAGAAGAAACTAAGTAGTGATAGTTTCCGCTACCTGGGTGACCAAGTTAGTAGCGGGGGTGGGATGCTCAGAGAGTGTCACTAGAGAACACGAATAGCCTGGGCAAAGTTTAGAAAGCTCCTACCCCTACTGGTGACAAAGGGTCTCTCACTCAGATGATGCATGTGTGCGAACTGCCATGCTTCACGGCAGTGAAACATGGGCCGTGACTGCAGAGGACATGCGTAGACTTGAAAGAAATGAAGCTAGCATGATCCGCTGGATGTGTAATGTCAGTGTGAATGCACAACAGAGTGTAAGCACCCTGAGAGAAATGCTAGGCATAAGAAGCATCAGATGCGGTGTGCAAGAGTGACGCTTGCGATGGTATGGTCATGTACTGTGGATGGATGAGGAGAGATGTGTGAAGAAGTGCCACTCCCGAACAGTTGAAGGAATCAGGGGGAGAGGTAGACCCAGGAAGACATGGGATGAGGTAGTCAAGCATGACCTCAGAGCGTTGGGCCTCACTGAGGCAATGGCGAAGGACTGAGATCTCTGGAGATGTGCTGTGACTACTAAGACCCGGGATGCTTCCGGCACCAGTTCCGCATACCCCCTGCCCATCCAAAGTACCTTGGATCCCGGAACATCTCGCTGTGCTTGAGGAGACCTGTTGAGTCAAGTGCATATACATGAACATCGAACCAAATATCAATGGAAACAGTAGCTGTGATACCTGTGCCGGTGACACATAAAAAGCACCATCCGAACGTAGAGCGTTGCGGCCTCAAGATGAGGCAATGGCGAGAAGGACTGAGGATCTTGGAGATGTGCTGTGACTAATAAGACCCGGGATGCTTCGGCACCAGTTTCCGCATACCCCCTGCCCATCCAAAGTACCTTGGATCCCGGAACATCTCGCTGTGCTTGATGCGACCTGTGAGTCAAGTGCACATACATGAACATCGAACAATCATCAGAGGGAAACTACGTGAGACCTGTGCTGGTGGACACGATGAAAGAAAGACCATGCCGAACGGTGGCCGTTGCCAGTGCGGCCCTCCACTGGCTTCTGCGCTGGTGGCATATAAAAACCACCACCCGAACGTGACCGATGCCCACCCTGCCTCGAATTAGCTTCTGTGCCGGGGCACATCAAACACCATCACGAACGTGCCGATGCCACCACCGCCTTGACTTGCTTCCTGTGCCGGTGGCAACATAAAAAGCACCAACCGTCGTCGGCCGATGCCATACCCCTCTGGCACCTGTGCAGGTGGCACTAAAAAGCGGAGTTGGTTTGGCTTAGGAGGGCATCCAGCTGTAGAAACACTGCCAGATCAGACTGGAGCCTGGGGAAGCCCTGGCTCCCCAACCCCGGTCGAACTGTCCAACCCGTGCTAGCGCGGAAAACGGACATTAAACGATGATGATGATGATGATGAAATATAATATATATATATATATATTATTATATATATATATATATATCATATTATCTTTTATTTGTTCCAGTCATTAGACTGTGGCCATGCTGGGGCACTATATATATATATAAATGACAAATATTTCTGAGGTACAACAAAAATGCATTTTGATACTAAGAGTTTACTAGAGTGCTTTATGTGTTTGGAATCAAATCTCTTACACAAAAGAGGAATACAAGATTTATATGCAGTTTTATAATTCAGTAGGACATAAATATAATTGCAAACATATACATGCAGATATGTAAAAAATATATGCATCTGTATTATTTCCATCGGCAGGAAGAAAGGAGCTGAATTTGAAATTCACTTATTGATATATACACCCATTGTTGCAAAACTAAAATGGATGTGTGACATAAAACCAGTTGAAATGTCGTAATTTCAAATGTCATTCTATTTTTGCATAAATTCTTACACAAAAGTGTTCTATATAGCCAAATTTAAAATTTTAAAAAAATAGGAATGTTCATCGTCATGATAAATATTACACAAACACGTATATCATCATCATCATCATCATCGTTTAACATCCTATTTCTTTACTACCCACAAGGGGCTAAACACAGGGAGGACAAACAAGGACAGACAAAAGGATTAAGTCGATTATATCGATCCCAGTGTGCAACTGGTACTTATTTAATCGACCCCGAAAGGATGAAAGGCAAAGTCGACTTCAGCGGAATTTGAACTCAGAACGTAATGACAGATGAAATACGGCTACGCATTTCGCCTGGCATGCTAACGTTTCTGCCATCTTCCATTCATGCATGGGTAGGACGGTTGACAGCACCTGGCCAGGTAGAAGATCTACCCAAGATTATTGTGTCTGTTTTGACAGGGATTTTACAGCTGGATGCCCTTCCTAACACCAACCACTCAACATAGTGAACTCAGTGATTTTTTATGTGACACTAGCACAGGCAGGTTAGTTTTGGCAAGATTTTTACAGCTGGATGCCCTTCCAGATGCCAACCACTTTACAGTGTGGACTGGATGCTTTTAACATGGCACCAGCACTGGCAGGGTAACCAAATAACTCACAAGACAATGAATTATAACAGAGGCAGGGCATTTGTGCCAGAGGATAGAAGTTAGAGTGTGACAAAGAGACAGAAGCAGGTGTCTTGCCACTACATTGGAAGAGGTGATCCAGTATCAAATGATGAAAGGTTAGAGTGTGACAGAGAAACAGAGTGGCAGAAATAGGTGGCTTGTTATAAAGGAGGTACATGGTTACCCAGTGAGAGAGAGAGAGACAGACTGGGACAGAGGGAGGGGATAGAGAGTGAGAGAGGGGTACAGAAAGAAACCAGAAACAAGTGTAAAGGTGATACTTGGTTACCTAGTCAGAGGAAAAACATGAGAAGGAGAGAGAGAGAGTGACCAAAAGGAAAGAGAGAGAGAGAGAGAGAGAGAGAGTGTGTGTGACCAAAAGGAAAGAGAGAGAGAGAGAGAGAGAGAAAGAGTAGGAAACAGCAAAAGTGTCAGAGAGAGAGTAGGAGAGAGATGATGTAGTGCTAGGGTATGAGCATAGAACTTGGTTAGAAAAATAGGGAGTAGGTGTGCATGGTGGGAGTGGGGGGTGAGCAGTGATACAATGAGCACAGCAGTAAGGGTAAGAAAGGGGATTGGAAAACAGTCATGAGGAGGAAATGTGAGGAAGAGGAAAATGCAATTAGAAGAGGAGTTGTAGTTTGATTTCCCAGGGTAGAGCTTGTGAAAAGTGTGTTGTTACATGTGGGTGGGACACAACTTTTCTAGCTCTCAGTTTTGTGGATGGGTCTTCCCTAGGACCTCATATTACCAAACATCTCGGTCTACTGTCATTTCGTCTGTGAGCCCCAACATCCTAGGATCAGTCCTCATCACTTCATCCCATGTCTTCTTGGGTTTCCCTCTTCCACAGGTACCATCCACTTTCAGCAACAAGCACTTCTGTATACGGCTGTCTTTACTCATATGCATCACATGTCCAAACCAACGCAGTCTCCTCTCCTGCATACCATGTTCAATCCTTCTTATGACTAACTTTACCCTTAACACAGACGTGCTCTGTTGGTCATGCACGCTGTTGTTGCAAGTCCAATGAAGCATACTACCTTCATTCCTCTCCAGCTTACGCATGTCCTCCACAGTCAGAGCCCTTGTCTCACTACCATGTAATATAGCTGTTCTCACACAAACATCATACAACCTACCTTTCACTCTGAGAGAGAGTCCTTTTGTTGCCAACGGGGGTAGTAGTTCTCTGAACTTCCTCCACCCTATTCTTATTCTTACTCTTGACTCTTTTACTCTTTTAGTTGTTTCAGTCATTTGACTGCGGCCATGCTGGAGCACCGCCTTTAGTTGAGCAAATCGACCCCGGGACTTATTGTTTGTAAGCCCAGTACTTATTCTATCGGTCTCTTTTGCCAAATCACTAAGTGACGGAGACGTAAACACACCAGCATCGGTTGTCAAGCAATGCTAGGGGGACTAACACAGACACACAAACACACACATACATATATATATACATACATACGACAGGCTTCTTTCAGTTTCCGTCTACCAAATCCACTCACAAGGCATTGGTCGGCCCGGGGCTATAGCAGAAGACACTTGCCCAGGATGCCACGCAGTGGGACTGAACCCACAACCATGTGGTTGGTTAGCAAGCTACTTACCACACAGCCTCTCCTGCACCTAGAAACAATACTTTCAGAGCATCCTCCACCATTACTAATTTGGTCACCTGAATAGCAGAAACTATCAACTAGCTCAAGAGAGCCTCCTGGGCATTTGAGAGAGTTTAAATCCATTGTGGTCTTAGTGTTTACTGTTCCTGTCCATCTGCCACACATGAAAGCAACTTTATCCAATAATCTTCCCATGAGTCCACTGCATCTGTTATGTATCCATAGTTTACACATGGTGTAGTGAATGGGATTACATCCCACTTCTTTCCTACATATTGAACAGGGCCATTTGCCAGCTGGAATGAGAGTCTTATTTATATATACACATATATGTGGAGGCACATGGCCTAGTGGTTAGAGCAGCGGACTCGCGGTCGAGGGATCGCCGGTTCGAATCTCAGACGGAGCGATGTGTGTGTTTATGAGCGAAACACCTAAGCTCCACGCAGCTCCGGCGGAAGGTAATGGCGAACTTCTGCTAACTCTTTTGCCACAACTTTCTCTCACTCTTTCCTCCTGCATCTTGCAGCTCACCTGCGACGGACCACCGTCCCGTCCAGGTGGGGAACCTATACGCCAAGAAACCAGGAAACCGGCCCTTATGAGCCAGGCATGGCTCAAGAAGGAACAAACAACAAATACACATATATAGAAAATTAAGAAATTATATAGACATTCATGTTAGCATTTGTATATTTGTATGTGTGTGTGTGCACACATATACGTTTTCTTTTATCTTTTACTTGTTTCAGTCATTAGACTGCAGGTATGCTGGGATATCACCTTGAAGTGTTAATGATTTACCCCCTGTACTTATTGTTTTAAAATCTGTTACTTAGTCTGATGTAAACAAATGAACAGTGATTGTCAAATGGTTTGTGAAGAAACACAGATACACACACACACACATATATATAAAAATATGTATGATCTGCTTCGTTCGGTTTCCATCTACTAAATCCTATCACAAGGCTTTAGTTGGCCTGAGGATTTAGTAGAAGACACCCAGTGTGCCATGAGATGGGATTGAACCCAGAACTATGTAGTTGGGAAGCCAACTCCTTACCCAACTGCACAGCCATGCCTGCACCTACATATGTGTGTGGATGCATATATGTATGTGTGTGTATGTATATATGTATATATATATATATATATATGTACACACACAAATAAATATATATATCAGTATCTATCTATCTATCTATCTATCTATCTATCTATCTATCTATCTATCTATCTATCATATATATATATATATATATATATATATATATATATATATATATATATATATTATATATTCAGAATGAGATAAAAAAAAGTCCAAGGCTGTGAAAGTTTTCAGAACATTAATAAATAGGTCATACAGCTGTTTCCGGGATATTTTTTATATCCCTTCATCGGAGACAGTGTGAGAAAATGGTTAAGAAATAGTTAATTTAGATAAGATATGAAATAGAGAGTGAGGTGGAGGAATGAAAATAGACGTGAGATATGCTGGGATATTGCATTTGTAGATCCATTATTTAGGCAGAATGGTATACATATAAGATTCCAATACCTTGTGAGTAAATTCCAATAGTATTTAAAATTGGTCATTCCAAGTACAGTGTTTGTACACAGTGCTATTGAACAGAGGGTTTATTTAAAGTGACCTAAAAGTAAGGAATGTATTTGTAAGGACAAATTTGACAAACTCTATACTTGGAATGGCCAAGGCTTAAAAAGAAAAGTCCTGGAGTTGATTTGTTTAACTGAAACCCATTAAGGTGGTGCTCTAGCGTGACTACAATCAACTGGCTGAAACAAGTAAAGTGTCTATATATATTATCATCATTAATGCCTGCTTTCCATGCTGGCATGAGTTAGACGGTACATGTGTGTGTACTGGTGAGCTGGCAGAAACGTTAGCACGCCGGGCGAAATGCTTGGCGGTATTTCGTCTGCCACTACGTTCTGGGTTCAAATTCTGCTGAGGTCGACTTTGCCTTCCATCCTCTCGGGGTCGATAAATTAAGTACCAGTTATGCACTGGGGTCAATGTAATCGACTTAATCCTTTTGTCCCCTCTGTGTTTAACCCCTTGTGGGTAGTAAAGAAAGAGGTACATGTGTGTGTGTGTGCACGCGTGCATGTGTCTGTGAAGTGATCTGGCATAATGTTTAGCATCTTTCACTCATGGTGACGGTTTCAATTCTTGAACTAGACAACATGTGTCATTGAGTAAAGTACTTTCATCGTTACACATAGTTCCCGTCAACTGAAAGAGTACCTGACATGTGCTGCTGTCATTTCCACAACTTGGATATTTTGCTGGGTTGAGGGTGAGTAGGGTTCTGAGAGGGAGGCTGTTCCTGCTTACATCTCCTGAGCTCTTAAAACTATTAGTGGATGCATGGCACCTGCTACCAAACCATACTTACTAGTGATTGATGGATAGTTGTATCTATGTGTGTGTATTACAGTTTGTAATATATATGATAGCCGGTGAATAATTGGAATCTCTGCTGATTATCTGTAATATCTCTGGATTTCCTATAGGAGTATTAGCAATTTTCTGAATTTAGGATAATACATAAAAAATGTTAATTCTAAGATTAGTATCAACTAATTTCAAGCCTAATTCTTTAAATTATTCAGATAGATTTTTTTCCTAAACCTATCATCTTGTTTGTTCTTTATGTTCTGTAGTTTTTTTTTTTATATTCTGCCATATTTTAAAATTCTTCATCTCTATATAATCACACTTTACAAGCTCGAATTTAGTACTTAGTAAGAACAGGCTATAGAGGGTGCAATTAACTTATAAATTTCTTGAGTGGCATTAGATCTCATACTATCACTAAAAAAATGAAAGTACATTTTTCGTTACTTAATATCAGAACCATGAAGAAATGTGCTATTGTTGACAAAAACTGGTGGTTTTTGAACAAAAGGATTAGTGACAGAGAGGTAAAAGCAAATTAATTTTGTGACAGAGAAATAGAACTATGTGAATCTATATTTCTTATCACAAATAATAGTAAACCAATTTAGAACAGGAATGGTTTTATTCCATAAATGCAAGTTCATTAATAGCATCACTGTTACCAAAAGATTCCAAGGACTGACTGTGAAGTTTTAGTCTCTTTAAATATCATCAGTTTAACATTCACTGTTCCATATCTACATGAATAGTACAGCAAGTGTTTACATGTCCATTTTGATATTAGGGGCAACATTGTGCTATCCAATCATCAACATTTTCATCAACATTTCCTTCATCACTATATACTGGTGACCTTGACTTTTAGTCAATCTTCTTCCTGACTTTAAATTCACTTGATCAACGTAGGGTTCTTTTTCATAATGTAATCGATTCATTCCTCAATAAAAATATGCTACTGAAACAGCTGTTGTGAACCTTTAAAATCCATTTGTGTTCTTATTTTATACAAATGCCATACCTGGAATCATGCCATTTTGGCCTAATAACTTAGTCACTGTTTTCAGTCACATAACATCAGTGACTACACTATAATGGAGACACTTTAATCACTTTACTTTGATCAGCACAAAATCAGCTCAAATCAGCTAGGAGGTACCAATTATTGCACAGCAATCATCAGTAAACCCAGATATTGCTGCTAGAAGTTACCCCAGTACTTATCATTGATCAGCTCAATAGCAAAATGACTGTTCTGCAGCAGAACAATAAAAGAGAAAGACTTTTTTTGTAACTAGAAGTTTTCACACTTTAGAACATTCTACGTTAAACTTCTTTGCCTATCTTCCTAATTTAGTTTCCATCTAAATTACTAAGGCACAGTACCAAAGTGGTAACTCATAGAAATTCTTGAAACAATTTTATTTCTTTGCTTTTATTTCAATTCTTACTGTTTTTTGTTGAATATTCTATCATTTTGCTTCTAGATTTGGTGTTTCTTTGCCAAGCAAGCGTCACATCTCTTGGCACCTTCTGTATAAATTTGGCAGCTTCAACGATGGATAATTTTTTTGAGGAGGCGGGGGCTCCATTAATTTTGTTTCTCTATTTTAAATAAAAAAAATATATTTTTACAAAACCTTTGCATTCTTTCACATATTATGGAAGAATCATTTCGTAACAAATGGTTTCTGAATATGTTTTGCATGGTTCCTATATAGCGTTCAACTATACTCTTGGTTTTAATAAACAATAAATAATTTTTCTTAAACACTTGTTGGCAAAGTTGTAAAGAATGAAATAAAATGCTTTGCAGTTAAAGTCTTTGTAGTTAAAGTTCAAACCCACTCAGACTGACTTTGATTTTTGTCCTTTTGGAATTGACAAAAATAAAGTACCATTCAGGTTGCTGATGTAAATAGAATTCACTGTCCCCTCTTATTACAAATTTGCAGACTTGTGCCTATGAAAACAAAGAGTAAGCTTTTTGTAGTAGTTTATTTTATTAGAAACATTTTTAACACTTTCTTCATTTGGAATATATAATCAACCCTTTATATTATTCCTATTAAGGAAGTATTAGACTCACTGAAGATGTAGAGCCCAAACTCTGATAACTGAAAGGTCTTCTTCATGATCATTTTTATATCTGCTTTTCATGCTGCCATGGTTGGATGGGTTGTCAGAGTTCAAGTCACTTCCCATTAGCAGTTATTGTTCCTAAAGCATAGGTACTTGAACATGTTTCTACAGGTGAATGCCCTTACTAACACCAACCACTTTACAGAGTGTACTGGGTTCATCTTTTTCATGGCATCAACATTAAAAATGTTGAATCCTCTGTGAGACAGAACTAGAAGGGCCTCATTTCTTCATACTTACATTTGCTCATTTGTAGTGTGAACAGTAGTAGGTATGTGTTGGGGGTGGGGTGGGAGCTTGTGCTCTGTAAATGTAAATTTGGCTAGGGAACAATGACAACAGGAAGTTCAGAAATAGATATCTGAGATGGGGTCAGGGGTGGAAATATAGCTGCTGAAAGTACTTATAAATTGGAGCATGTTAATGACCAAGTAAGGGAATTGGAGACAAAGAAGAGAAAAGTGGTCATAAATTAGGCTAGCACTCTAGTGGATACCTAAATTCACATTTATGTTTTTAATGGCTTGTATTTAATTAATGGTTTGTCTTTAATTAAGCAATTAATATTTTATGCACAAATATGTTCTGAGTTCAAATTCCGCCAAAGTTGACTTTGCCTTTCATCCTTTTGGGGTCGATAAGTTATGTACTAGTTGCATACTGAGGTCGATCTAATTGACTGGCCCACTCCCCCAAAATTTCAGTTCTTGTGCCTAGAGTAGAAAAGAATATTTTATGCACAATACAGTATGAATCAGAAGACTTACTTACTTTTTTTTTTTCTGCTCATTAAAAACATAGAAGGAATGTGTCTTCTTTCATCATTAGTTAGGGAAAGCTCACTTCTGTTCCTCGGAATGCACTTTTCTCCTGCATCTTAGTTCATTTGGGCACACTCCCAAGCAATCCATGCAATCCATGTGTGTGTATGTTTAAAAAGAACATTAATGACATCAGTTTCACCAGTTTTGGTGGCAATGCCTCTTCCCCCAGGCTCAGGTCCAGTCAGATATAGGGGCATGTGCCATTGCGGTATGTTGCTTCATCCACTACAGTCTGTATTTGCTCAAGTCATCCCACTCAGTCCGCATCGATACCACAAAAAAAAAAAATCACCAAAAAAATCATAGGCGTAGGAGTGGCTGTGTGGTAAGTAGCTTGTTTACCAACCACATGGTCCCAGGTTCAGTCCCACTGTGTGGCACCTTGGGCAAGTGTCTTCTACTATAGCCTTGGGCCAACCAAAGCCTTGTGAGTGGATTTGGTAGACGGAAACTGAAAGAAGCCCGTTGTATATATGTATATATATACGTGTGTGTGTGTGTGTGTGTGTGTGTGTGTGTGTGTGTGTGTCTGTGTTTGTCCCCCCCAACATCACTTGACAACTGATGCTGGTGTGTTTACGTCCCCGTAACTTAGTGGTTCGGCAAAAGAGACCGATTGAATAAGTACTAGGCTTACAAAGAATAAGTCCTGGGGATCGATTTGCTCGACTAAAGGCGGTGCTCCAGCATGGCCACTGTCAAATGACTGAAACAAGTAAAAGAGTAAAAAGAGTAAGTAAAAAAAGAGAAAAAAATTCAGCAGATTTCTATTGCATAAATTTTAAGTGAACCATCATGACACTGGTAAGAAAATAAACAGAGAAAGGAGAAAAAGTAAAGATGAGGGAAGAAAGGTGAAACAAAGTAAATTGTGAACAGACAATAGAATAAATCTAAGAGGTTCAATTATTTTCTTTAGCATTCAAACCGGCCATATCTGTCCAAAATATTTAACCTGTTTTACGAGGGGCGTTCAATAAGTAATGCCTCTGACCCACTTGCAGTTGTTTGATCTAGCTGAAATTTTGCATGTGCAATTATTTATATCTCTATAGATTAAGTGGCAAATTACAGCTCTGAACTTATTGTGGTTTCTGATTTACAGGTGTTTGAACTGAGTGAAGTGTGAAACGGAGCCTGTTGAGTGTCGAGCAGTGATGCAGTTTTTGTATTTGAAAGGACGCACACCACGGGAGACTTTTGATGAAATAAAAGTAACTTATGGTGATGATGCCCCATCATATGACCTTGTAAAACGCTGGCATCATGAATTCAAACATGGTTGGAACTTTGTGGAAACAGCTCCCAAATCTGGTCGCCCCCTTCTGCCATTGATGAGGCATCTGTTCGTCAAGTTGAGGCTGCCATTTTGGAAGATCGACGCATAACTATTCGCCAAATAGCCCATGAGGTCAAGATTAGTACCGGGTCTGTGGAAACTATCATTCATGACCATTTGCATATGCAAAAGGTGTCTGCCAGATGGATTCCCAGGTTGCTCACAACTTTCCAGAAGCAAGAACGCGTCGATTGCGTGAGGATGAATTTGAAGATGTGCCAAGAAGATGAGTCAAAATTTTTCAAAAGACTGATTACACAGGATGAAACCTGGGTCCATCACGATGATCCAGAGACCAAAGCCCAGTCAATGCAGTGGAAGCACCGTGACTCACCCCCTCTAAAGAAGGCAAGGGTGCAGCCCTCCGCTGGCAAGGTCATGCTCACAGTCTTCTGGGACCAGGACGGAGTAGTGATGACAGATTTCCTGGCAAAGGGTGCCACAATTACAGGAGGCTATTATGCTTCACTTTTGAGGAAATTAAGAGAAGCTATCAAAATCAAGAGGCGGGGCAAGATCAGCAAAGGCATCCTCCTCCTGCAGGACAACGCTCCGGTCCACAACTCGTGTGTCGCCAGATCAGAAGCACAGGCGTGCGGCTATGAACTCATCCCCCATCTCCTGACCTGCACCCTCTGATTTTCA
>NC_043011.1:12441463-12488963 GCF_006345805.1 Octopus sinensis | reverse complement strand
CATCTTCGTAGTCATAAAACGAGACAGATGAGTGACAACCTGGCCACTGGTGGTGGTGTAACACACCATAATAATCATATCTGTCGGGCATGTGGAAGAGAGTGTAATTTGGCAGGAGGACTTAAACGACATGCAAAGGTACATGAAGCCCAGTTACAACTACAGCCGGCTATTACCAGTAAAGGTTTTAGTTGCTAATTCTGTACAAGACACTGTAGATCTTTAGCTGGGCTAAAAAGTCACGTTCAATCACAGCACCAGTAACAGTTAAGCTTCGTGCAATGGCCATACTCGATAACGAGGGGGCAGCCATATGTATGTATGTATGTATGTATGTATGTATGTATCTATATATGTATGTACGTATGTATGTACATACGTATATATGTATGTATGTATGTATCTATATATGTATGTACGTACGTATGTATGTATGTCTATATGCAATGGGTTTCTTTCACTTTCCTTCTAGAAAATCCTCTCACAAGGTTTTGGCTAGCCTAGGGCTATAGTAAAAGACACTTGCTCAGGGTTGGAGTTTTTATTATTGGCTGCAGCAAGCTAACAGAATCTTTAGCATTCCAGGTGAAATGCTTACCAGTATTTTGTCTGCCGCTACGTTCTGAATTCAGATTCTGCCGAGATCGACTTTACCTTTCGTCCTTTCGGGGTCAATAAAATAAGTACCAGTTTTCCTCGTTGAAAAACTTGAAACCATTATTTTTATTACTGGGAAGGTGGGAAGTTGGTAACATTGTTAGTATGATGGGCAACATGCTTAACAGCATTTCTTCTATTTCTTTATGCTCTGAGTTCAAATTCCTTTGAGATCAGCTTTGTCTTTTATCCTTTCAGGGTTGATAAAATAAATACCAGTTGTGCAGGGGGGCACTTGGGGGGATGAATGTAGTGAACCTACCTGCTCTATAAAATAGCTGACCTTACTCTTTTACTCTTTTACTTGTTTCAGTCATTTGACTGCGGCCATGCTGGAGCACCGCCTTTAATCGAGCAAATCGACCCCGGGACTTATTCATTTTGTAAGCCCAGTACTTATTCTATCGGTCTCTTTTGCTGAACCGCTAAGTGACAGGGACGTAAACACACCAGCATCAGTTGTCAAGCAATGATAGGGGGACAAACACAGACACACAAACACACACACACAGATATATATATATACATATATACGACGGGCTTCTTTCAGTTTCCATCTACCAAATCCACTCACAAGGCATTGGTCGGCCCAGGGCTATAGTAGAAGACACTTGCCCAAGGTGCCATGCAGTGCCATGTGGTTGGTTAGCAAGCTACTTACCACACAGCCACTCCTGCACCTAATTTATTGTGCCAAAATTTATTTTATTGACTCTCTGGATTCAATACAGGTATCAGTCAAGTCCTGCATTGATTTAACCCTTTCGTTACTGTATTTATTTTGAGATGCTCTGTGTTTCTTTCAATTACTTTACGTATAACAAAGAATTTAGTAAAAGATCTTAGTTATCATTAAGCTTATGTTAGGAACATAAATTGTGACTAAGGTTTGGTGGAAGATTTTAATTCAACACTTATGAAAACAAGACATTTGTACTACAGAGCCAGAGCCGGTTTCAGCCGGGTTGGTAACGAAAGGGTTAACCAACTAAATCACTACCCTTGAAACTGCAGGCCTTGTACACAAATTAAAAATAATTATTAGTATTATTGGTGGATTGGTACAAAAGTTAGTGTCAGAAAAATTGCATTGATTTATTTGCTTTTGACTCTTTACTTTCCGAGTTCAAATTCCACTGATGTCAACTTTTCCCTTTCGTCATTTTGAAGTTAATAAAATAAGTACCTGTCAAATACCAGGATTGATAAAATAAAGTACTAATCTACCATTGGGACCAAATAAAGTATTAGTCAAATATTAGGATTGATATACTCACCTAAACCCTCCCACCAAATCCATGACCTCATGCCTCTATTAGAACTTTTATTATTGAGGTTGACTTGTTCTAATGAACATGAATGGATTTTGAGAATTCTGAATGTATTTCAAATGTAACTGAAAAAAATAATATTCATTCTGGATTCTATTTTATACACAGATTTTTTATTTCAATTATTTATAAGTCTGATCCATACCAGGGTAAAACAACATGGTGGTTTTTCTTTCAACTAATTCCAATTGCTTTCAATGTGTAATTTTATATCAATAATAGCCTCTTGTTTTATGGGAACCACTGTTCAATATGACAATGAACAGAGTGAGAGAGTTGCTGTACAAAAAAAAAAAGGAAAAAAAAAGCAAATGCAAAAATGAATACTACGCACAGAGACTTTCTAATTGCAGGAAATGAATAAATAAAACGAAAATTAATGCTGTTGAAAATCGAAAACAATAACATTTTAAGCAAAACATTTGACAGCAACAGTAACATCATTCACACATGCACACCTCATCAATTGTGTTTTGAATGCAAGTTAGACCCATCATTTGCAAGCATGCGTTTAAACAAAGGGACTCATGCTATGAAACATTCACAAAGAGAACAAAAACACTGAAACACTATGAAATGGGTGCATCTTTATTGTTGATTAACAACCAAATTTTAAGTAATATTCTTTTGTAGAAGACAAGTTGTATACAAACTGAATTAGAGAGGTAAATGAAGCATTTAAAATTGAGAAATTTATCGGTTCTGACAAAATTGTGGCCAGATATCTGGTGTCTCACCATATGACACCAACCACCTCACTACATTGTCTACTTGATTCATACTTTGTTGCTTATTTCAAATTCTGTAAGAGATTGCCTTCTGTGAGAAGGATTTTGGATCCGGTCTCTCAAACTGAAGGAAATGGGGCCGATGTTTGTGTCATGTAACTAGCACCTGTACGAGTGGCACATAAAAAGCACCTTTCAAGTGTTGGGCCATGTGGGGGCAATGACGAATGACTGAGACCTTTGGCAATAGGCTGTGCTTGAGAAGAAGACCCATCAAACCAACTGAAATCAAAGTCATGGTAGACTCTGGTGTCAGACAACAGGCACCCATGCTTGTAGTATGCAAAAGTGCCCATTACACTCTTGGAGGGGTTGACGTTAGGAAGGACATCCAGCTGTAGAAACCATGCCAAATCAGACTGGAATTTGGTGCAGCCCCTCACCTTACCAGTCCTGGTCAAACCGTCAAACCAATGCCAGCATATACAATGGAGTTTAAATGATGATGAGGATGATGATGATGATCATCATCATCAGCAGCAGCAGCAGCCAGAAATTCAATATTTTCTTGTGAGTTTTCTATATTTAGATACATTTCTGATTTGATTTCACTTGGTCCTTTTTCTCATAATATTTTGATTAATCAATAAGAACAGGCTAATGATCTCGTCCATTGCCTAGTTTAACATTACCACCCAAAATTCAGTATCTTTAGGGGGATCCATTGCATTACAATCATTTGAACATGATCCCCAGTCTTAGAATATCTTGATATATTGAATCCTGCCTTCGCAAAATATCCCTGTTTTCTTAGAATTTACATATGGAAGTGGTCCTCCAGCAGAGGCTGGTAGCCAGTCAGGGCTGAAGACTAACCTTAGGATAATATGCTAGTTAATGGCTAGCCTACCTGCAATCACTGTCCTACTTGCAGAGACTAAATTAATGGTTAGCAGCAACCCATGAGTAATGATTTCCTTTTCACATTAATATCAGAAGTCTTGTTAAGGTCACAAGTACTACCCTTTATTTTTTTCACTAAGCCATAAAAATAGATGTTATGTGAGAAGCTGGTGCTTTTGTAAAACCACAATTGTCATGTTCTGTCTATTGTCTGTTGAAGACAGGATTTGCTTTTCAGAATTAATAGGGCTTCTATAAACATCCTGTGTAGCATGTATGTGATTTTTATTACAGGGAGTTAATGTGAATTTATTGTGATTTGCTACCTAAATTTTTTTATGTATTGTAGAAAAATGTTACTCATTACCTAAAAGAATATATATGTTAATAGCATCAATGTATACTAATGTTGCCTTTGTTTTACTACTTATGACCTAGAAAACAGTTTCAAAGTTGAAATTCAATATCAGAGAATCACTGAGGATAAATGAAACCTCAATCAATAAACACTCTTCAAGGACTATTGAAGAATACACATTGAATGTAATGAATAGAAATAGTTTTATGCATTAACTGTCTATAGCAATACAAAATATGTGTAAACATGTGCTCTCCCTCATTCTGATTTTTTTTTTTTCCATAGTTGTGTGCATATGTTCGTGTGATGTGTGTGTGTGTGTATGTGTGTGTGTGTGTGTGTGTGTGTGTGTGTGTGTGCAATGTGTGTGGGGTGTGAAGTAGCCAACTAAATATCTGCTCAAAGTAAAAAGCACTCAACTACTTTTCCTTGTCACAAGACAGGCAACGATTGCTGGATCTTTTTGGATTGAATGGCAGTTTTTAACATAATTTCTGGGTAACTAAAAAATTTTAAACTTCATATACTGGTAGAATGTGTTTATAAAACATCTTTTTCTCTTGGCTTTATTGAGAAAATTCTATAGTTTGTAAGATATTTGTTGGTTTTTTTCTTCAATTTCTGCAATTTCAACCAATCAATGACGTCTATTGAGGTAAAAAACATTCCCTGCCGTATGAATATTCCCTCGTTTAAGAAACAGATTGGGTTTAATTTACATTTGTGAAAAAAAAAAGATACCCTTCCCCCTACTCCTAACCCTAAAACAGATCGAAATGCAATAGATCGATACTAGGGTCATAATTATGGGTGACAATTTCATATGACACCGCTAGAAAAAAATGCCGTTCAAACCGAAAAGATCCACAAGCTCTATACTTTTGGTAGCAATTATTTGTCCGTGATTGCCATACAGTTCATTTGTTACTTCTACTTCTGACTTGTTTCATAACAGCAATCTTTGTAAACATGTATGACAAGAGAAAGGTTATTACACAAAGATCATTTTGTATTCAATATCATAAACAGTTACAAAAATAGAACACAATGTTCAATTGTTAATAATGGAATGTAGTTATATGCCATCTTTCACTCTCAGGTAAATTGGATGTCTTCTCTTAACACCATTCTGATGAAACTGTTTGCTGTTAAAGCTCATGAGCTAACAGTATTTAGTTAGGACACTTTATATTCTGAGTCGAAATCATGCCACAGTCACTTTTGCCTTTCTTATTTTCAGAGTTGAAAAATAAAGTACCAGTGGGGGCCAGTGGTACTGATTAAACCTATCTCCTCAAAATTGTTGGTGCTATTTTGTCATAAGGAATAATCATTTATAGAAAATAATTATATTTCATTTTTACCCTGATACAGTTGTAGCATATATTTTGAGTGGAATTTGATAAAGTGAGGATCTATCTATCTATCTATCTATCTATCTATCTATCTATCTATCTATCTATCTATCTATCTATCTATCAGTCTATCTATCTATCTATCTATCTATCTATCTATCTATCTATCTATCTATCTATCTATCTATCTATCTATCTACCTACCTACCTACCTACCTACCTACCTTCCTACCCACCCACCCACACACTCATCCATCCATCCATATATATATATATATATATATATATATGGATAGATAGATATTCTTTTATTCCTTTACTTGTTTCAGTCATTTGACTGCAGCCATGCTTGAGCACTGCTTTTAGTCGAGCAAATCAACCCCAGGACTTATTCTTTGTAAGCCTAGTACTTATTCTATCAGTCTCTTTTGCTGAACTGCTAAGTTACAGGGATGTAAGCACACCAACATCGGTTGTCAAGCAATGGTGGGGGAGGGACAAACACACACACAAATATATATACACCAAGCTTCTTTCAGTTTCTGTCTACCAAATCCACTCACAAGGCTTTGGTCAATCCGAGGCTACAGTAGAAGACATTTGCCCAAGGTGCCACACAGTGGCTCTGAACCCGGTACTATGTGGTTGGGAAGCAAGCTTCTTACCACACAGCCACACCTGTTTTCTTACAAAATGGCCCATAGGCGCAGGAGTGGCTGTGTGGTAAGTAGCTTGCTAACCAACCACATGGTTCTAGGTTCAGTCCCACTGCGTGGCACCTTGGGCAAGTGTCTTCTGCTATAGCCCCGGGCCGACCAATGCCTTGTGAGTGGATTTGGTAGACGGAAACTGAAAGAAGCCTGTCGTATATATGTATATATATATATATGCGTGTGTGTGTTTGTGTGTCTGTGTTTGTCCCCCTAGCATTGCTTGACAACCGATGCTGATGTGTTTATGTCCTCGTCACCTAGCGGTTCGGCAAAAGAGACCGATAGAATAAGTACTGGGCTTACAAAGAATAAGTCCCGGGGTCGATTTGCTCGACTAAAGGCGGTGCTCCAGCATGGCCGCAGTCAAATGACTGAAACAAGTAAAAGAGTAAAAGAGTATATATATTTCAGCTATTATTTTATTAGAGCAAAGTAGCCAGTCTTACAAAGCAAATACTAACATGTGTGTGAGTGGGTGCGTGCGTGTGTGTGTGTGTGTGTGTGTGTGTGTGTGATCTTTTATCTTCTATCCTTTGCCTATCTCAATCATTGAATTGCAGCCATGCTGGGGCATCACACTTGAAGGATTTAGTCAAACAGATAAATCCTGGTGTTTATTCTTTAGTCTCATACTTATTCTATCCATCCCTTTTGTCAAACCACTAAGTTACAGGAACCAGTGGTCAAGCGGTGATGCGTACAAACACATACTCAAAGACACACACACACAAAGTTAATGTTGATAGGTCCCCATGTATGGAGAACAACTTAAATGCTTGTGTATGCGTGTGTGCGTGTGTATGTGTGTGTGTGTGTGTTTATATATATGTAAGTTTATAGAGAGCATTTGCCATATTTCATTCCATATTGACTTCCTATGATGAGCATAGGGTTACATAATCGGATTGTTACCTAACACTCCATTGAACCCCCAAGAGCAAAACCAATTGGTAAGATCGTCCATAATGGATATATGATACTATATGATATTTCGGATACTATACCCACTCTACTGACAGATATATGAGTGCATTTTTCCTTGACGTGTGGACTCTTACACGATTTACACATATATATATCTGTGTTTGTGCATATACATATATATATATATATATATATATAAACATAATAAATAACAATTGGGCAATAAGAAATTATTATTACCAGTGGCCTAGCACAAAATCGAATTAGTCATTAAGACTATATAATTCACATAGAAATACAATAAGAGGCTTCCAAATAGGAAAGCTTTGTGCTAGAAGGAGCAGTAGAAAACTCAAACCACCAAATTGGGATAAATTCTCGAAAGAAATAAAAATTAAAAACGAGATGGTAAACGTTTTTAATTTTCATTCCTTTCGAAAATTTATCCCTATTCGGTGGTTTGAGTTTTCTACTGCTCTTTCTAGCACAAGGCTTTCCCATTTCAAAGCCTCTTATTGTATTTCTCTCTCTCTCTCTCTCTCTCTCTCTATATATATATATATATATATATATTATATAAAAGGGCTTAGTAAAATAAATTACTTTGCCACACATCGCCCAGTCTGAGATTCAAACGTGCGATCCCTCGACCGCGAGTCCTCTGCTCTAACGACTAGGTCATGTGCCTCCACAATATCATATGGGGTCTCTTGATCTTTGAGGTGTTACACATGGCTGGCCAGGGACGTGATGAAACATCTTTCTGGGACGTTGAAAGATGACCGGTGGTAGTAGAAGTGTCACTTAAAGGCTGTGCTAGCCGATCCAATGTATTTACAGTTTTGGTAAAAGGGAAAAAGCTCAACCACAGTAATTTATTTTACTAAGCCCTTTTATATAATGTAATAATTTGAATTCGCCTTAAATGGTCCCTTTGCATACTGAATACTTGGTGAAATTGATTAATAATTAATTAATTTTACCCTCAATTGTTGAAATATATATATATATATATATATATATATATATATATATAAAATCATTAATGTTAAAAGTCTGGTCATAGACTGACCAATGGTTTTGCATCCATGAAAGCCACAGCCTTGTGGACAGCTCATCAGACTATACAAAGACAAGTTTGACTTTTCACCTCTCGGACATGGAAAAATGTTACGGTCAACTGGTCAAACAGCCATCAGGGAAAGAAAGTTCCAGCATTGCTGAGGACAGGTTATCTCCCCTAGACCAGCCATTATTGGGAAATAGGGACCTATCTCATAGTGACTCTTAAGAGCTTAATCAGCGAACGGAGAATCATAATTTTGCAGCAGGCAGCACTTGAAATGGATGCATTGTGTGTATATTTCTTGATGGTTATTCAGAAAACCAGGCCTAGTATATTTATTAAGTATTCTGGTTTGCTCAGCAATGCAGATCTTGCAGTGCCCACTCCTATTAGTATAGGGGCCCAGTTGTTCTAAGATCTTCTACCTGATATCACATGTTTGTTCCTTCTTGAGCCATGTCTGGCTCATAAGGGCCGGTTTCCCGGTTTCCTTGGCGTATTGGTTCCCCACCTGGACAGGACGCCGGTCCATCACAGGTGAGCTGCAAGATGCAGGAGGAAAGAGTGAGAGGAAGTTGTGGCAAAAGAGTTTAGGTGTTTCGCTCATAAACACACACATCGCCCAGTCTGAGATTCAAACGTGCGATCCCTCGACCGCGAGTCCTCTGCTCTAACGACTAGGTCATGTGCCTCCACAATATCATATGGGGTCTCTTGATCTTTGAGGTGTTACACATGGCTGGCCAGGGACGTGATGAAACATCTTTCTGGGACGTTGAAAGATGACCGGTGGTAGTAGAAGTGTCACTTAAAGGCTGTGCTAGCCGATCCAATGTATTTACAGTTTTGGTAAAAGGGAAAAAGCTCAACCACAACCGAGAAGGGAACTTCATGGCGAAAAGGTTCTTCTCTCTATCAGGTGGGATTGCAAAGGAGTAATTCACTTTGAATTGTTACCACCTAATGCAACAATCAATGCTCAAGTCTACTGTCAGCAATTAGAATGTTTGTACCAAGCCTTTAAGGAAAAAAGACCCGCTTTAGTGAAACAAAGAATTATGTTTCATAAGGACAATGCACGACACCACACTGCAAAGATCACATGACAGAAGATCGAAGAGCTTGGTTGGGAAAAAATTCCTCATCCACCTTATTCTTCTGACCTTGCTCCTTCAGACTACCATTTGTTTCATAGTTTACAGAATCATTTGGGGGACATAATTTTCACAAGTCAGGAGGAGATCGAATCTGACATTTCAGAGTTCTTCTCTTTGAAACTAAAAGAGTTTTACATTGATGAGATTAAAAACCTTGTAAATAGATGGAAGGAAGTCATAGATAATCAGGGAAAGCATATTGATGATTAAATTTCAATGATATATAACATTTGATCATTTGTTTTCTTTATTCAAAATTTGGACAGAACTTATGGGATGACCTGATATATATAAGACTTTAATTCTATTTTATAGAAAACATACATTTGTGTTGATGACTATAATGCACTCCTGTGTATTGTCCTTTGAACCTAAAACTACTCACATAACCTGGCTTTCTTACTTCTAATGGATCACCACATCTAGTTTTAATCCTAAATTTCTCATTTTTTATTTCTGTATTATCAGCCACATTAGTCAATTTATTTTCATTTTTCATTTTTTTCATTGTTGTATTTAGGAATGGTCATTTTTTCCAGTTTAGCCAATAAAAAAACACGCACCATATATTTGGTGTTACTTATGCGCAAATGAAGACACATACAATAGAAATACAAAATACAAAATGGCTGACTGTTAGTAAGGAGAGACACACAAAGAAGAAAGAAGAAAGCAAAGGACCACTGATGCGGTCACAGGAGTGTGACGAAAGAACTCTGGCCGAAATAAGATTAAGATTAATGTAAAACATAAATAACACTGAAGCAAAGTAACGCCAAATATATAGTACGTGTGTTTTTATTGGCTAAACTGGCAAAATAACCATTCCTAAATACAACTATATCTGTTTCAACACACAATTTCACATCAAAAATCTTGCAAAACAAATATATAAACGTAATCTTTTTCATTGCTTAACTTATTCTCCTCTGAGCCTCTGTTATCCTTAATCAACCCAGCCTTATCTCTATTACTTAAAATGTATCTTTTATTTTATAATTCATATTATTTATTTGCGATATCTTACTCTCTTCAAGAAAGAGTAGAAAACATTGAATAATGTGGGGTGTAACTTCGGTATAAGTACCGGAAGTACTGGATACATTTCAAGAAAGTGTTTTTTTAATATATTTGGGGGGTTAGAGTTAGGGTTAGGGTTAGAGTTAGGGTTAGGGCTTGTGTTAGGGTTAGGGTTAGGGGTGGGAGAAAAGGGTTTCTGTTATCTTCAGAAATGTAAACAAAGCCACTTCCAGTACTTCTGGTACTTATACCGAAGGATCGCCTAATGTGGTCCTAGAGACTCTTAAACAAAGAAGATGGGCAATGTTGAACTATCTCTTTCATACATACATTCAATCAGGGTTAACCTGGAGCTAAACAACAACAAAATATCAGAATCGTCCAACTAATGTGGAAGCCTTTGACTGGTTAGAAATAGCAGCTAAATTTTCCTCAAATCACAAACTACCACCTTAACATGAAAGGACAGGCTGGACGTTGATGCTGAAATGATGGCATAGTCCCATGTGAAATGCCTTTGATCATGTCTCTTCCATCAGAGTCAAGTTGGTGTTAACAGCAATAACAACAAAATCAGAATGGCCATGATTTACTAAAAAGAAAAGTAAAATCACATCTCTGAATGATTTTGTGGTACACTCTACTACTTACATTACAAAACAGATCAAACATTTTCATATTATCACACAAAAGGCATTGCTGAATTGTGCTTTTATGTTTCATGTTATACCTATATATTTATTATCAGGACTTAGCCATATTAAAGATATAAAACATATGTCTCTGTTTATAACTTAGAAATAACAACATATGTTGGTAAATCATCATCATCATCATCATCATTGTTTAACGTCCGCTTTCCATGCTAGCATGGGTTGGACAATTTGACTGAGGACTGGCAAACCAGATGGCTGCACCAGGCTCCAATCTTGATCTAGCAGAGTTTCTACAGCTGGATGCACTTCCTAATGCCAAACACTCTGAGACTGTAGTGGGTGCTTTTACATGCCACCAGCACGGGGGCCAGTCAGGCGTTACTGGCAACAACCTGGCTCGAATGTTTTTATACGTGCCACCTGCACAAGTGCCAGTAAGGCGACACTGGTAACAATCACTCTCGAATGGTGCCTTTTACATGCCATCGGCACGGAAGCCAGTTAGCCACTCTGGCAACGATCATGCTTGGATGGTGCTCTTATCACCCTACTAGCATGGGGCACAAGTGCCAGTAAGGCGACGCTGGTAATGATCACATTCAAATGGTGCCTTTTATGTGCCACTGGCACAGAAGCCGGTTAGCCACTCTGTCAACGATCACACTCGTATGGTGCTCTTTGCACCCCACTAGCACGGATGCTAGTCATCAGATTTGATTTGTATAATATTACAAATGTAGTTCTTCATATCATTTTCTACTGCTGCGTCAATGTTTAGCTGGTAATTCATTGATTCTCTGGGGAAAAAAAAAAAGGCTAAGGTAATATTTTTTAAAAAAATCAATGATCAGCCTTCTGCACGTTTATATCATGTTGATCATGATTGAACAAATCCTAGAATTCAGAAGCAAATGACAGTGAAAAGATTTATTTGCTTTCACTTAACATGGAAACTTCATGTTGTATTTTTGGCTTTGTTTTTATTTATGCTAATGAAACTGAAACAGTAATACTAATGTTTGGCACCTAAGGATTTTTTGTAAAAACTAATCTAATTTATGAAATGAAGTCTGTTAAGTACATTTTGTGTGGTTGCATCAGTGCTGACATTTCTTTAACCAGGCAAGAGTTTATCATTTTAATGAAGTCTTAAAAGTCTTATATTTTTCTGGTGGTAAAATAGAATATTTTATTCTAGAATATTTTGTGTGCTAATGAGTATCTGATGAACTGGGCTTGTAGTATATGAATTAATGAATTCCATCTGACTTTCATGACCTCTGAAGATTCAATATAGATATTTAGATATTTGTATAATAGTCAAGAATAAATGACTAGAGTTCAAGGAGACTAATGATTGTTTGTGCTGTGATGAATACTGGAAAAATATATAAAGCTAAGTAGAGAATATTGGTTGGTCATAACAAGAAAGCAAGTTTAATAATCTTGACAGTCATTTGATGAAAGACTATCAAAATATTAAATGGTATTTTGTGCTCAAGACATGATTCTTTATGCATGCACCATTATACTCAATTTTAAACTAATTACTTACTTACTACTTGTGGCGACATTCACCCTGAGCGGGTTGAGTCGGCTTCTTCTATCACCCTCGAGGCATCTCGAACCATGGCAGAAGAAGTTTCGTGGGAATATGTGGATTTCACAAGCAGTCCCCAACAATTCCGCATGTGGAGACATCCTGTTTGCTGTAGATTGTCCGCAGATGCAGGGACAGAATGACCGAGGAGCCACTGGTTGACGAAACAGACACTCCAAGGATTTTCACCAGGGCCTCCGTCTGCCGGGTTGTGGCCCTAATACCACTCGGTGTCAGACACCAATCCGCCTTGGGTGGCCCTACCAGGAACCGAAGTTCCCGACGGCATAGCTCTGACACTACCCGTGGCCAGCGTCCCCACTAATTACCTTGCTTAATTTCTCAGTTACTGTATATATAAATGTAAATGTAAAATTTAGACATGCAAGCCTCTTAGTAGTTATCTATAAACATTTTCTTTTGGATAATTAATGCATAGTATTATATAGGTGTTGTATTTCTTGTTCTAGATAACAATATTGTAATCTTGAAATGTAAGAATACACAAATGGTATATTTTAACATTGATCTTCTACCAGTTTCTGAGGGCTGTAGTCACGAAATAGATCAACATCATCAGTTTCATTGTTAATTATATAGGATCTTTTCGGTTTGAACAGAAGTGTCATATGAAATTGTCACCCATAATTATGACCCTAGTATCGATCTATTGCATTTCAATCTATTTTGGGGTTAGGGTTAGGGTTAGAGGTGGGGGAAGGATATCTTTTTTTCTTCAGAAATGTAAATAAACCCAATCTGTTTCTTAAACGAGGAACATTTTCATACGGCACAGAATGTTTTCACCTCAATAGATGTCATTGATTGGTTGAAATTGCAGAAATTGAAGAAAAACAACAACAAATATCTTACAAACTATCTCAATAAAGCCAAGAGAAAAAGATGTTTTATAAACAGATTCTACCAGTATACGAAGTTTAAAAGCGTTTAGTTACGTGGAAATTATTTTAAAAAACTGCCGTTCAAACGGAAAACATCCATTATATATATCAACATATATCCACATGTGTGTCTAAATTGATTTTGAAATATCACCTGACCCTTCTATTATCTACCTTCACTTTTTTTCTCTATCTATAATCAGTTTATAGCACCCTTTCGCTTCCCACATGTGGTTTTTCCGTAGTTTTTCTCAAATATACCTTTCTTTCAATTTTTATTTCAACACCTGTATTTTTAATTGCTGTTTTTCTCTTTAGATGTCTGGACATATACTTGCCCTGTCTGCAGACATCCTTTCCTCTCTCACTTTTCTTTCTCTGTCTTTTCTTCTGCTTTTCTGTCCCATTTTTCTTTTCTTTTCTCTTCGTGAGAAGATTAGGGTTGCTTTACTAATCTTATACTTAAAGCAATCCAAAATACCAACAGATTTCTATATTTTAATAATCAGTCTTATAATTCACTTACAATCAATATATCATTTATAATTTGTTCTTTTGTTGTTGCAGCCCATCTGCTTTCCTTGCCTACATTTCCCTTTCATACTTGTCAAATATTCATCATATAATCTCTTCACACACACACAAAATACCCATACATATTCCAGCCATAGCACTGCTTAAGGTACTGCTGAGCATTACTACGACTACCATTTCCATTGTCTGGTCCTCTAACTCAAATTCTTTGTGACCATTCAGCCATACCCTTGAAACAGTTATTGATAGTTATCAGGAACAACACACAACTGCTTAATGCGATTTCTTACATGAGAGTCTTACTGTTATTTCTTTATCAGAGTGTCTAAACACTCCCCTTAAATTGCTTTTCTTTACTGACTCCTATTAGATCAATTTCACCAGAAAATTTCTCTGTTGGCCTGGTAACATGTATTTGATACATTATTGACAGTTGGCACACTTAACCTGAATTCTATATTTGTTGAATAACCTCCTTTATTAATATTTTCTAAGCAATTTTTCTTTCTTTAATTAAATACAGTTACATTGTTATATAGATGTACTTTCCTCTTATGACATGTTGTTCAGCATAATACCGTCACTCTGCCTTACAACCCATTGTCATCATTTTCCTTTACGACTGAACTTGAATACACAACTGGAAAGAAGAAAAGGCACTGATAAATTATTGTTTAGACCCAAGTCAAATTGACCAAACAAACCTATCATCAAATGCATTCCAGCCATGATCATTCCATCTTTTTATGAATATATAGGATGGCATTTTTTTTCCTGTGATAATGTAGTGAGATTGAAGAGAGATATTGCTGCTATTTCTAGCAAATTGATTAACCATGTAGTGGTATAGATGCATTATGAAAAATCTACTTCTCATGTTCACTGGTGTAAATCAAGAATTGTAACTGTGACAATGTAATAAATACAAAATATAAAAAAAACATAAATATAATACCGAAATGAACAATTGTTTATTGGGAAATGTGTTTCCCTAATGATTAAATTAACAGCGTTATTGTTAACAAAGATTAGACCAGTTATATGTGATATACCACTTAAGGGAAATGCAGAGCTGATATATAAGATTTACAAAGAAATTATTCAACAAACTAAAACTCTTGTAGATAGGGACAGTATTAAGATGGATGAGGGCAATAAGTTGCAAGAAAAGGTAGAGTAACTTTATGCTGTTGAAGTCCTGAGTTCAAATCTTAGGTTCAATAGAATAGACACCATTAATATTCTGAAAATGATACTATCAACTATATCAGCTTTCCCTTAAAAACTGAACAATAATGAAAATAATAATGAAGGATAGCAATGATGATGATGATGATAGTGGCAGTGGTAGCAGCAGTGGCAGCTTTGAAAGTTTACAGATAGAAGTTAGTGTACAGTCATGTGAGTTGGTCTACAGTTAGTTTACAGATATGGCAGTTAATCTTACATCAAATTAATACCAAGAAACCAGCCTGATACCATATCAAAGGCAACAACGTTATCTTAGAAAAAGTTAATGTCATTCAGTGCCTCCTATAATGCTAAAAGGAATTCAGAACATTGCCCCAAGTGTTGTATACCCTCTGTCCCATTAAGTTTTCTCTTCAATTCTCGAGCATCTATTTCCATATTTACCATTTAAATTCTATAATTATATTTGGTGGAAATATATATTTTACTATTTTACTACTATACTTTTCAACCTTCATTTTTCCCCCATGTTTTCAGCTCAGGTATATTGCAAGAGGCCAGAACAGAAATGATTGTTGGTATTTAATATAGCTTTCAATAATGATAGACAACTTACATTTCTCTCTTCTAAGAATCTTTATAAATTGCACATTAGTTCCACATACAAATGAAGAGTCACACTTAAAAGACATCCAAACAGAGAACCGTTTCTTTTACATGATTAATAATGCTAGTGTTCTGTAGTATTTTATATTTTGTTTAATTCTTTTAGTGTTTTAACCATCAAAGTTAAGGGCATAAGTGGATTATTCTACAGAGTGATGCGTTTGTATATAAGTAAGAAAATGGTAATATAAGCTATCAGTTGCATGAGGTAAAAGTGGTGGTGCTAAGGTTTGAAGCCAACAAGATTTGCTTTGCCTCATAGAATATCTTTTGATATTTCTACTTTTATTTTTACTTACAAAGGAAAGTGAATTTTTCTTGAACTTTTGTTTTTTTTAGTTTGATATTTAGTATAATAAGACAAGAAATAGTTTGTACAAGTAAGTAATTACTCTTGCATTCTTTTTTCTTTTCTAATTGAACCACTTCTGTATACCTTTCCCAAATCACATAACATAGAAGAGAGTAAAACAGATGTTCTAAATAATTTCTTGTCTTTGGTGTAAAGAAAGTTTTTGTGTCTACTGAGAGTAGGAAATTATTTTATAAAGGTTGTCTCTTCGTGTACTGATATAGTAGTTTGAGGTGGGAAATAAGACAAGAAGGAAAATGAAAAGAAAATCCAGTGCTATTGGAGGAGAAGATAAATCAAGCAGTAACAACACCAGTAAGAGCAGTAGTAGTAGTAATAGCAGAGCAACAGCAGCAATAACAGCAGCAGCAACGGCAGGAACATTGCCTAGACTCCGAGAGAGACTAAATAAACTGTAGCAGCAGTAGTTGTAACAATGTTTGCAGCTGTGGCCTACTAACTTTCATGTTAGTATTGATGTATTATTTCATAAGAGAACAGCATTTGCGACTAGCTGAGCAAAAAGGAAAGAAGCCAAGATAGGTCTGATTTTAAATAGAAATATTTACTGTGTTTTCAAGGAATACAGCATTACAGGGTGTGTGTATATGGATGCTAAATCAGAATTCATTACTGTTTGACAGCACTTTCAATCTTATTTATCAACAGGACTCCTCATAACCATTTCTTTTATACATATATATATGTATATATATTTATATATATAAGTCAGTATTCAAAAAGCATTTGCTTTCCAATAGCTATGTTGAATACTTATATTTTCTTTAGCTGTTGCACATGTTAATGCACAAATACATATATGCATACAGACACACATACACATACACACACACAATTACTATATATGTTTGTATGTAGTATTTTTCATAAGATTATTAAATATTTAAACTTTTTATTCTAGCAGTTTACATGAAGTTTACAAAATATTTGTAGAATAAATATTATTTATTAAATGCAGTAAATAAATTGTTGATACAATTTGCTTAAAAGAAAAGAAAATGTAGAAAAATTGAGCTTGAGAAATATTTTATATAACCTGTTTATATGCAACTTTAATCGGGCATGATATTTGGGAAACTATTATAAAACACATACCATAGATATTCCTAAATGGAGAATCCTAATTACTCTAAAGTTGTCCTACCTCGGGTCCTTAGTACCAGTGCACTGAGAGTACCAAAACAGCGGTATTCATTCTGGCAAAGGTAAGATTTTTTTCATCATTCATCATTTCAATCTTTAATAAAAAATATACTAGGAAGAAAAACAGATCAATATATCAATTAAGTTTGTGCTAAAAAAATGCACTTAATTTTTTCATATAGAAAACTTAATGATTTATAACTTAAAATATACCATTCTTTTAACATCAATTAATTTGAAGATATTTGGTAATATGAAAATTGATTGTGGCAGAGGAAGTGTTGTGGATATAGGTACCAAATATTTTTTAGATTTCAGCTTCTTTTTGATATTTTACAAGTATAGACGTTGCGGAATTGTTATTAGATATAAATTTTAATTATCATTTCTTCTGTTCTGCCAGTATATTCTAATTTATAAATTTGTTGACAAAGTATATAAATGCTGTTAATTAATTTCATTCATCAATAAAAGTCTTTTAGCAAATGAACTGGTACGATTTTATATATCAGTCAGTCCTATTAATTGAAATTCCACAGAGATTTCTGCATTAAAAAAAGTATACATTGAACCATAACATCTTGTAAACATGTACATACCACATAGTTTTCACTTCATAAGTTTTTATTTATGATGAATGGCAAGCAGCTTAGCTGCAATTCTAATTTCATTCCATTTTATGGCTATTTCTTTTACTCCTCAAATAGCCTAAAGCTCACCACTGATGAATACTTCATGTTATTAAAAGTGAAGTAATTAATTTTAGGATTATGATATGAAATAAATAAATATATATTTACATTTATCATAAATATTTCTAATTATTTGAAAGTTTCAAACATTTTTTTTTACCATTGAAAATCTTTCATCAAATTGAGAATCTTTCTGCTGTTTCAATTTCACCATCAAATTTTATACATTCTTATTCACAAAACTCTATAGCAACTAATCCAAAAGACTCGCATCCCCACTAACATTTTGTTAATAACAGATGCATTTTGAAGTGAGATAGAATTTACCAAACACCCAGCCTTAATACATTATTTGTCAATTGTACACCTGTTGCATACCTGTAACTGTAGCAACTAGTGAGCTGTGCCACGTTCGGTCCCACTCTCGCACAGTACACAGTGCAGGTGAGAGAGTGTAAGTCACAAATTGTTTTGTTTATTGTTCAAAATTTTTGGCACCCCTTAGTTATATGAAATTCTCAAACACTATACTAGTAGTGAGAATTCCTTATAGTTAAGGAATATATTCACCTGATAGAAGGTGTATATGATCAATGAGGAACTAGCTGTTGCACACACACCAAAAATGACGGAACAAGTCTAAACATTCACAAATAATCTGATACCTATTTTGAACAATTAATTGATATTCTTGTGTCTCTAGTCGATAATGTGTTGGGTACACTCTTAACTGGTATCGCTGTAGCAAGTTATACCCTTGTGCCTAGAAACGATAGAGTAGTTCTTCAATGCGAGACCTTAATGTACACTGCAACATTTGAATATAAAGGGAACAACACAAACCAGTGAAGAAGCTGCTAGAAATAGCACCCAGGTCTCTTCAAAACGTCGTCTTGTAATTTTAAGAAGGCAAGAGCTAAAAGCATCTTTGATCATAGGACTGCTTGACCTGACATCACATGGTGCTTAATAATTACAACAACAACATCAAATGAACTGCATACTGTTACTGCTGATTTCTTTTATTTTTTATTTTTATTTAAATCAATTTCTAAAAACGTAAAGAACATCACAATGAAATAAATTCTTTTCATTCTTCCGTTCTTAAACATGCTGGAAAAAAGTATTATTACCAGTTTTCTGTTTTTTTTGTTCTTAGTCATTGCTAATTACATAGACCTATGATTAAAAGTATTCCACATTGATCATCACATCTTAATTTCTAGAATGGTGTCCTTTATGAAGGTGTGATTTGAGAAAGATTTGGGTGAGGCTCCCTTGTTCGCTTGCTTACTGTCTTGTCAGTGTTAATATTACCTATAATAAACAATCATCAGTTAATAATGAAATCAAGGCCTGTTGTTGTTCTTGCTCTTTAACCCCAAGTTAGTCCTGATTACAGGCATTCTAGCCAAGGCTGTGCTAACATTTTAGGGGTATCAAACACATTTTCAAAACCATAAGTTATTATTCAAGAGCAATTTTGATACTGTTACTCACAGGTTGAGTAACTGCGTGAATCTTTTTTGTTGTTCTCTAAAATTACTGAAGTTAATAACAATTAATCACATTTCTACAGTGATAACATATTTTTACTTGAGAAATATATTCAAGGAAGTTGACACTAGCATGTAACTGGTACATATTTTATTAACCGTAGTAGCAAAAAAGCCAAGTTAAACCTGCAGAAGAACTGAAAATATAATGTCAAAGAATTAAAATAAATTCTGCAAGGCATTTACTTTGGCACTCTGCAGTTTCTACTACACCATTGCACAATTAATGGGAAATCAATAATCACAATAACTTTCAATATCACTTGGATAGTAGTAATTTTTGATAATATTTCTTGTCCAACTACTTTATAGCTTCGGTTAATAATTTTAAAGCCTTGAGTATTTCAGTTAAGTAAAGAGTTTGAGTGAAGTCCATCTCATAATATTACTCTAAGCTTCCCTTCTCATTTTCTGTCTGCCGTGGCTGGATAGGGGACATTCTGTAGATTGTATATTCACATATTACTAGAAATAGTGTATTGTAGCTTTGAGATATATTTTACTGTTCCTAGCCACTACAATAACACAACCTTCATAAGCCTTGTACTGTGTAGGAGCTACGAAGTCTTCAATGTACATGTGTATTGATTACTTTACTGGTCAACATTCTGGCAGAATGGTGATCTGTCCCATTTGCTCTCTATAGGTCTGTTTTAATTCCTTAGAGAGGTTTGTACTAAAAGAAATATTAGAAGCCTAAAAAAATCATCATAATCAACCTCATTGTCATCCTTAACTTTCCACCAACACCTGTACCATCTATCTCCTCCTCCTCCTCCTCCTCCTCGTCATCACCACCACCACCACCACCACCACCACCATCTAAACATCTAAACATCGATGGAGATAGCCATAGCAATAACCTTTCAATCCTCCACTTTCTTTTCTCAACAACCATTAGCAGGTTCTCCAAGAGCCAGATCTTTGATGAAAGTAATAATAAGTTTTCTAAGATTAGCAATATTATTGCACCTTTTTTTTTTTTGCTTTGGTCTGGTGGAAAGGGTTCTCTGAGACCAGTGAAGGAAGGGGCAGGGGAAATTTCAAAGAGATGAGGGGCTGAGTCTAGGGTGTGAATTCTGAGGCAAGGTAGGATTAATGAAAAGAGGAGAAACAAATATGCTGGATGAGTTTGAACATCAGTTCCATTAATGGTGCTGCAAATTCTTTATTATCCACAAGGGGCTAAATATAGAGGGGACAAACAAGGACAGACAAATGGATTAAGCCGATTGCAGCGACCCCAGTGCATAACTGGTACTTAATTTATCGACCCCGAAGGATGAAAGGCAAAGTCGACCTCGGCAAAATTTGAACTCAGAACGTAACGCCAGACGAAATACTGCTAAGCATTTCACCCAGTGCGCTAATGTCTCTGCCAGCTTGCCGCCCTTTGGTGCTGCAAATACCACTGATGCAATCATCTTTAAAGAAAGTGCAAAAAAATTTCTTTAATCACACAAATCATTATCATCTTCATCATCATCATCATCATCCTCATTTCGTTGTCTATTTTTCCACTATTACAAGGGTTGGCTAGATTTACATATTTTCTTTGCACTTCATTGTATAGCACCTAATTTGTGTAGCCAAAGCTTCTAGTATTTCGGATACTTTCGTCTTGGAAGCTTTTATTTGGCCTACGTCTATTTATGCATTCTCACAAGTACCCTCAATAGCTTTCTACTGAGCGTATGTCAATCCATATTAATACATTTACTTCTCTTCTATTATTTCAATTTAATTGTACTCAGCCAGTCATTCAAGTTTTAAATTCTTTTCATTAGCTATTCATTAGATTGTTCACAGTTTGTTCCTTTCAAATGGCTTCAGGTAGTTTATTACAATGAATTAAAATTGACGTGTATTGTAATATCTGTCATTCATTGCTAATTGTTCTCACTTTTTTTGTTGCAATCTCACATATCCAAGCTTTTTAGATATAGAGCATTGAATTTATTTAAAATTGAACAAATAGTTTCATGATTTACAAAATATGCAAATGAATTAATTACCAAATGTAAGTCTGTGGTAATTTTCTCTTGTATACTTCTTTATATTTTTGTAATTTTAGATAAGTGTTCATTTATATTACTTGATAATGAGAGTGTCTTCTTTTCCAATCTGAATTAAGTAGAGTCTAGGGATATTTGCACATGCTATATGCAGGATCTGTACTGGAAGATCACAAAGGTGATCCATTAGCAATGGGGAATAAGTTTTAGAGGTGGGTAGAAAGCTAGAATTATCACACTCCATGAAAAGGTAAAAAAATATAGTTATATTGAAATGTCACAAAGGGTTAAAATTCTAGTCAGATTTTATTCCTAATTTGTATAATTCTTCTTGATGCTTTTAAAATTTCTATACCTAACTGTGAAAGCTCTATTGCTTTCATTGGAATCATGTTTTAAGCTGATTTTATTCAACATTTCTTGAGTAATCTTTATAGCTGGTTGTGAAACTGTTTCTCATAAAAGTAGGCTCTCTTTACTTCACTCATATTCTGTATTCAGTAGCATCATAAGTTTATTTTTATTAAGTAAAACTAATATATCATTCTAGATATAATCTTAATTTCAAGTTAATCACAGGTGAATGATCTCCTCAAATTTAACCTGACTTAGGGGATCTCTCTTATGTTAAAATGCTGGACTAAACTGTTTTTTAAATATAGAATTAATTATTTTGCTGATGGTTATATTATTTATTATCCTATATTTGTTGTCAGGTTTACACAATTGATGAAAATATTGGAGATCTATCAAAAACAGTGGTTCTCAACTGGGGTCCATTTAAGATTTTTTGTGGTCCACACAACAAAATAATAAGTGGGGACCCACAATAGTATTTTAAGGGCCCCTGAAAAAAATTTGCTATAGATATATGTATAGGTATGTATTGCAAGAAACAGCTAGGTTTCTTTCTTTGACATTTTACATAGTTCAACCTATACAAGTAAATGTGCGAAAAACAAAATAGGAATTTTGAAAATTTCTATAAAACTAGGTTTTAAACATTGATTGGCTACAGGGGTTCACCAGAATAAAATAATAATCAAAGGGGTCCATAGATAAAAAAAATGGTTGAGAATCCCTGATCTAAGGATTGGTTACAAGATCTTTAATGAAATTAATGCTAATGTTTCCTCAATCAGCATTATTGTTGTACAAATTTGATGGTTTTATAGGAGAAAAGAACCTTTGCAGACTCTCTGAGACCATAAAAGGAAAGGGCAGGCGGAATTCCAGAGAAATGAAGGATTTAGGGATTAGTGTAAGAAGTGTGGTGTACAAAAGGAAAAGGGGTGGATGTGTTGGGTGATTAAGAACATCAGTCCCATTAAAATAAAAAATAATAATAATAATAATGAAATTATTGTAGACAGTGCTCAGGTGCACCACAACTTGTCAAAAGTGCATATAAAGCATATGCAGTAATGTACAAATGTCTGGAAAGTGGATAGTGTATGAGTCAGATACATGCTTGCATGTGTATGGAGGGGAGAAAATCAGGTGTAGTGTTGGCAAATCTCAGGAAGCATGGAAGTTTTGAAGGATGCAGTGCTCCGACAACTAACAACTGATGCCGGCAGTTTGTTCCATGCTTCAGCAACTCTTAGCGTGAAAAAATGTTTCCGGAAGTCATAGGAGCTGTGCTGTTTTCTGACTTTGTAAACATGTCCACGGGTGTTAGACAGGTGGAGTTTGAAAAGGTGGTCAGAGTTATTGTTTGTAAGATGGTTAATAATTTTATGGGTGTCTGCCAAGTCAGCTGCCAGATGTCGGAGTTTCAATGTGTCCATGCCCAGGGAAGTAAGGCATTGCTGACCATCTTCCTGAAAATGAGTGAAAAGTGAAAATGATTACAGTCAAATTGTCAAAAAACACTTTGATCAACATTACAACCCTTCAGATAATCAGATGAAAGCTCTTCCACTCTGTCTTGGATTTTTATCTCAAATTTGTTTTGCAGCTGCAAATTATTTGGGACTTGGAAATATGTTTACAAAGTTCAGAGTTATAAAATAATTTCTTTTGACAAGGAACGGAGCCAAATTTGCAATAAAGAAATATAGAGACTGGATGTGTCATCTAATATATGTTGCTTTATTTCCTGAGAGGAAATTAAATTCTATGTTTTACTTCATCTAGTTAAATAGGAAATATGTATCAGATCTCGTGAAAGATTATTAGAATCAACTGGTTTTAGAATTTATTAATAGAATCAACAAAAGCAGTTATGTAAAGGCCAATATATAGAGCTAAGTAATTGTTCAATGGAACTTTATGTGACATTCATACCTTATGTGCATATATTGTTGACAACAATCAGTCATGTTTCGAATCCAGAGCAATAAAGCATCATTTAGTTAAAAGTACCCAGTTTAGTACATTACATTCTTTACTGGTCAGAAAATACAAAATTGTCTATTAAATTCAAATATAAATTTTATCAAATTTTATATGACATGTTTTATTGTAACACTTTAGCCACAAATTTTACTAAAACTGTAAAAAGAAATTGTTGAAAATTAAGATTTTGGCCCAGGCCTTGCCTAACATAATATTGCTACCTGATGAACTTAGTGACACCATGAATATCAAGATGCTTTCTGACAGGTTTATTCTAAAGTGAATATGAATGCGGAAGTGATTTACTCTTCAGTTTATAGCTCTTGGAAATACACCACTCTCAGCCATGTGTCTATTAGTAAATAGGTTACTAATGGAATAGGACTTATCTAGTACTTGTCAGCAACACATCTACGAACAGTATGTTGTACATTTATAATACAGCTTCTTTGTCATCATACTTGAAATACCTGAAATACTTGTTAATATTTATTGATTCTTTAAAATCAATCCACCTACATTGATTGTTTAATTGTAAAGTATGAACGTTCGTCTATATCTGTCTGTGTGTGCATGTATGTATATATATATGTGTGTGTGTGTGTGTGTGTATATATATATATGTGTGTGTGTGTGTGTGTATATATATATATATGTGTGTGTGTATGTATGTATGTACATGTCTGTGTGTGTGTATGTATATGTATGTATGTAGATATGTAAATGTGTATAACTTAGATGTGAATTATATATGCTGTAACAATTTATTATACTTTTTGAGAAGATAATTATAAAATCTTAATGTAAAAAAATGTTTATTAATTACAATGACATTAATAGTTGATTTAAAGCTTAGATATTCCATTTGTATTCTCGACACCCACGTTATCTTGTATGGCTTCCAAATTATTCAAAATTTCTCCTCTTATTGAACCGACTCTTGTTTATACAGTGCACTACTATTTGTTTTCTTTGAATATTACTGGCTAAATCTCATTGCTATAGTTACTCTTTGCCTTTGCATGATGATATTTTATTCTTACAAGTGGAGACTTGGTGAATATTTGATTTTTTTCAGATCACATCAAAAAATGGTTGGTAATTTGTTCAAGAAGCAATACTAATGAGGTGCATGTAATCACAGATTAACAATTGCTATGAACTTCTTGTTTACCAGTATTATTATATTGCAGCAGTTGGATGTCACAGCCTACATATCAATGCCATGCACTGTGTATCTGCACTTGTTATTAACGTTTGCAGTTTAATTCTTGTTTTTAATTATTTTAGTTCTAAATTCTTGTTAAAGCCAAAATACTACATATGTTTATTTTCCATAATGTTATATGGTTTATTTCTTAGTTCTGTTCTGAAATGACGATGTTTCAAGGAAACTAAAAGTTAATTCTTTCAGTTTCTTAATCTCTCTATATATATAAACGGCAAAATGTCTGCGTGTGTGTCCTTTATACAAATCCACAATTTTTCAGTTAGAGGGCTCGCACTTTCTATGGTCATTCAAAACCATTCAAGGGTGGTCGTGCACATCTTTACATTTCCCCAGTCACCCCGCAAAGCCATTGAAAAATCAATAGAAGTGACCTTTTTTGTGAATTTTCTATCCAAAAGCCAATCAAAATGCCTGAAACTTGATACGCCAATTGAATGCCAGCTAGCTGTATGTGATTAGTCGGAGATTTGGACAGTACTCGCATGTATGTGTGCATACATGCAGCTGTATATGCATGTACTAGCACTATGAGACAAACTTAGCAAACAATGACCATAAGTGATCAATTGGTATGGAACCACCATCCTCAAGGTGTAACTAACCTAGGTTCTTATTATTACTTTCAAACAATATGTTAACATATTCAAATAATGTGCATAGCAGTTCTTTAATAGTTATATATACTGTTGTCCGATATATGTTATGAGTTGATTTTAATTGTTAAGTCAGTCACAATGGATGTAATTCCATTCAAAATAATATCTTGTACCGAGCTTCACTCTTCAGCGCTAATTCTCTTTTCTTCTTATCCTATGATAAAACTGTAAATACATGCATAACTGTGTATAAATAGCACAAAAAAATCTGAGCAGAAAAAAATATTTAACGAAACCATTACCTGTCTGTCTCAGAAAAAGATTATGCAGATATCTCAGTAAGCTAAAGCAAACAGTGCAATTACCAACTTAGAACAATCCAAAGTATCATTTTCAATGACAAAACTTACAATTAATACCAAGTGACTCTTATGTCATGATAAATTCTGCTGAAAAGCTGAGAAATTAGCCTACTTAGCTATTGAATTAAAATAAATATGCAATATAAAGAATGCATTCATCATTATACTTCTAATTAGTACAAATGGAATGGTTTACAATCAGTTATGTAAAGTTATCAACAGGTTAACAATAAGTATATTTACAAATTCCAAAAATAGCAATGTTATCAGAGCCATTTGTTCATCATGAAAATTTGTATGCACATCTTATTAGATGTACTTTATTCTTTGTGATATAAGAAATAGAAGATATACTCCAAGCATATGCTAATAATGATGATGTTTTCTTGAGTTGGTGCCAACTTATAAACCAATAATGCTAAGTGGCTTGTTTTGTGCTTTTTATATTGGTTTTATGTTTTGTAAAATAAAACTACATAGTAAAAAGGAGTGACAGGCAGAAAAGAATGCTGAACTAAATTCCTTGCAATATCTTTTAGATAAGCCTCTGAGTTCAAATCATTACTGTTCAAGTTGATGGATTTTTGCCAAAGTTTGAAATCAGCATGATAAAATGAGTTAAAATTGTATCATACATTTAATACAAGCCAGCTCTGGATCTAACTAAAATGCCTTATACCACACCTGTTATGGGTGTCACTGCCCCATTGTACCACATCAAGAGGACATCTGAAAGCGCTTTCCACTTAAACACTGTGAGTCAAGTGAGACATAGTTTTCTACAGAAATCCTGGCCAAGTGGAAATAAATTTTTGTAAGTCTTCCACTTGGCCAGGATTTGAAAGAGTTACTGGGAACTAACCGACAAAAAATCGTGCATCAGTATTTCACCAGAAAACAATGATTTATACTCATGACAAAGCCAACTGATCTGGATTGTATTATGACAGATAATATTTATTTTACCCTGTTCATCTTGGATTATGGTGTTGCTGTTCTAGTTTTCTCCTTCTGTGAGATATTAGAGACAACATGCAAACTGTGCATAGAGAGGTTGTCAAAGATCTTTTTTTGTGCTCCGTATAGCATCTATAAATCCTATTGTAATAATAGAAATAGCAACGACATGTGGGTATTCAATTAAGTCTTTAGCAGATCACCATGAATATGCTGTAAACAAAACAGCCTGATGCTGTTAACAACAAGCATAGTATTGATGCTTGATGCTTTTGATGAAAGATGAATAATTGATATCTAATGTCCTGCTGGCAGAAATGTTCCTTTAATGAGACGGAAGACTATAAAACCCAAGAGTGCACAAGAGACCATAAAGTTAGAGGAGTACAAGAGATAATGGAGAGCATGCGTTCAAACAATTATCTGATCGTTCTGATTTAGGCAGAGTCTAAATGGAAATCTCTCTCTCTCTCAAGAGGAGAAAATAGGGAGACATAAACAATATTAAAAATAATTAACAGTACTATTCAGTTACTTTTTATTTTTTTAAAACATTTTTTGAATCTTTTCGGTTTTGATTTTTGATTTTGATTTTTCCAGTTTCAGCTTATGAGCTGTGGCCATGCTGGGGCACCGCCATTTTGAACGGCAGTTTTTTCTAGCGGTGTCATATGAAATTGTCACCCATAATTATGACCCCTAGTATCGATCTATTGCATTTCAATCTGTTTTAGGGTTAGGGTTAGGGTAAGGGTATCTTTTTTTCTTCACAAATGTAAATAAACCCAATCTGTTTCTTAAACGAGGGGCATATTCATACAGCACAGAATGTTTTTTACCTCAATAGACGTCAGTGATTGGTTGAAATTGCAGAAATTGAAGAAAAAAAACAACTATCTTACAAACTGTAGAATTCTCTCAATAAAGCCAAGAGCAAAAGATGTTTTATAAACACATTCTACCAGTATACGAAGTTTAAAAGTTTTTAGTTACCTAGAAATTATGTTAAAAACTGCCGTTCAAACTGAAAAGATCCCATTTTTCTATAGACATCCAGTATATGCCACACTCAAAGACTAATAGTGTGCAACAACACACTTGAAAGGTAAAGATCCAAGATAAAAACTGCCAAGACAAAAGACATTGATACAATAAACACTTTCCTAAACACAATCGTCAGAAAAGACTTTAATGACAGCAGCACATTCAAGAAAAGACAAAATGTAGATAACATTTAAGGAGACAAATTGAAACGTACTGAAAACCCCACACCAACAGATGCTTACCTTGCTAAGATAACTGCAACAGCTTCTTGCCAGATACCAGACTCTACTCCATGACTACATGGCTACATCTATTTTTGATATAGAATTTTGATATCTTATTCTTTTAGTTTAGTTTCTGAAAGTCTTAAAGAGATTCACTACTGTTCAAAGCGTTGCAAAAAAAGTGGCTGTTGCTTTTAATATTAATATATTTCTTATCATTAAATAAGCTGTAACAAAATCTCTTGGAAACTGCAATACAAGTGAAATATGAAATATGAATACAGTTTTTACATAATTGAAATAATGTGATAGAACATGCACCAACCAAATTTTAAAAAGTAGTATATAGCACAGTTAGTTTTAATTCAAAAAAGAATATTGATCAATTTTCATACTTTAAACATTAATTACATCAATACCATTGATCTTGAAGTGACTACAAAAGCTATATGCACGGCGTATTCCTTTTGATAAAACCAATTAAAATATATAAATAAAAAATAACAGTACAATAATAAAATAGAATCAAGAAAATTTTGTCAGAAAGCTAGCAAAACTGAATCTGTCATATTTTTACTAAATTACTTCGAAGAAGTTACTAATTTCCATTTGTACACGGTGTACACTCACAAAATATCTGCTGTTAGACGGTTTAAAAGTTGGACAAATGTTGAACTTGGACAAATTATCATTAAACATGTTAATCTTTCATTCAGTCAAGTGTATCCATATGAACTCTGTTTCTTCTAAATAACAAAGATCCCTTGGTTTTCCTTTGTTCTTGTTTTTATTCATTCTGTTTGATCCTTGATTTATATTTTTAATTCATTCTTCTAATTCATTTTTCTAACATCTCTCTTTTATCATATGTTGTTTGTCTTGGTTTTCTGTTGTAAATTTCCAGCAATCACAATATTTTCTGCCTTTTGCTATTGCTTACTCAACAATGTACATTGCGTCATGCATGGTTGATTGCAGAAGTATCTAGAAGAGAAATAGGAAAACCAGGTATAAGGTTGGCTGCAAAAGTCAACGGCAAAAAATCAAAGTTGAGACTATGAAGTATCAACATATTTTGAAATTAGATTATACAAATAAAACTAATTAAAACAATGAAATTTGGGGGAAAATGACTTACATTTAATTTTTACTTTCTTTCTGCTTAAAAATTTTTTTTATCAGTTATAGTATTTTTGTCTTTACACATGAATTAGTCAGTAACTTAGTATAGCATTGCATATCAGTAAAAGGACCAAGGGAAAATATCTCATACAATTCTGCATACTAAATACAAATACAGTAAATAGGGTCTCACATAGGTAACATAATGGTTAAAAAGTTTACCTTTATTTCTGTGTATGTTGATCACCTCTGCATCTTGCTGACTAATCTAAATATGCTTTACTGGGGGGAGATATTATTTGTCGTTTTTAGATTTTAAACACCTCTAGAGCTAGATTTTCATCTGTAATTGCATGAATTTTCTCAAATAATCAAAGCTTTTCAACTCATTATGTTACTTATGTGAGACCATATCGCATATGAGATTTAAAGTAAAAAAAAATAGTGGAAAAAAAGTGAATTTTATAGTAAATAATTGATGCAGAAAAATTGGCAAGCACTGAATAGGTTTATATAGTTGGACATTAGTTCATAATATATAAAATAATATGTACTTTAACCTATCTTGCTATGCATACTGAGAAACTGACTAATCATTGTGGGGATGTAAAAGGAGTAGAGTTGAGAAAATAGGGGGAAAAAACCAAAAAATAGATTAAAATGAGCCTGTTTTCACTTTTCCATTTTAAATTTGTGTTTATGATATTATATAGGCATAATCTGTACATGTGTGTTTGTGTGTGTGTGTGTGTGAGAGAGAGAGAGAGAGAGAGAGAGAGAGAGACAGACAGAGAGAGACAGAGAGAGTGTGTGTGAGAGAGAGAGTGAGAGAGAGTGAGAGAGAGAGAAAGAGAGAGAGAGAGATGAGTAGCATCATCAACAGCTACATGACAATACAGGTCCTTGTTCTGATTCTATTCCTGAGATAAAAAATGATAGTAGATGAAGGATGGCAATAGAGATAGTTCAGAGAGAGAGGGAGAGAGAGGGAGAGACAGAGAGAGGGAGGGAAGGAGAGAGAGAGGAAGAGATATGGAGAGAGAGGGAGGGAGAGATAGTTTAGAGAGAGAGAGAGAGAGAAAGTGAGCACAGTAAAGTGAATTGTATTGAATGATGGTGGTCTAATGCAGTTCCCTGTGTATAGGTTTACTAAAGGACAGGTGAGCAGAGTGATGAGGTAATTGCAATCAACACAGGTGGTTGGGAGATGAAAGATGTGGTGGTGGGGTTATGAATGCCAAAGAGGGAGGCAAGAAGAAGGGAGTAAGCTATAGGTAGATAGGAGAGGGTGTCAAAAATATAAGATGAGGGAAATGCAAATGCAGCCCTGGCAAATACTGCAGCCCCTAATTACTACCCTTGAGTCAGAGTGCATGTTGTTATGGGTGGACAGGTCTTCAGCACTGCATAACATCAATCAGTATGGTCCTTTGTAAGATACAATATCTTCAGCTCATGCTTTACCACCCAGTCCCATGCTTTACCACCCAGTCCCATGCTTTACCACCCAGTCCCATGCTTTACCACCCTGTCCCATGCTTTACCACCCAGTCCCATGCTTTACCACCCAGTCCCATGCTTTACCACCCAGTCCCATGCTTTACCACCCAGTCCCATGCTTTACCACCCATTCCCATGCTTTACCACCCAGTCCCATGTTTTACCACCCAGTCCCATGCTTTACCACCCAGTCCCATGCTTTACCACCCAGTCCCATGCTTTACCACCCAGTCCCATGCTTTACCTCTCAGTTCCATGCTTTACCACCCAGTCCCATGCTTTACCACCCAGTCCCATGCTTTACCACCCAGTCCCATGCTTTACCACCCTGTCCCATGCTTTACCACCCAGTCCCATGCTTTACCACCCAGTCCCATGCTTTACCACCCAGTCCCATGCTTTACCACCCAGTCCCATGCTTTACCATCCATTCCCATGCTTTACCACCCAGTCCCATGTTTTACCACCCTGTCCCATGCTTTACCACCCAGTCCCATGCTTTACCACCCAGTCCCATGCTTTACCACCCAGTCCCATGCTTTACCACCCAGTCCCATGCTTTACCACCCAGTCCCATGCTTTACCACCCAGTCCCATGCTTTACCACCCAGTCCCATGCTTTACCACCCAGTCCTATGCTTTACCACCCAGTCCCATGTTTTACCTCTCAGTCCCATGCTTTACCACCCAGTCCCATGCTTTACCACCCAGTCCCATGCTTTACCACCCAGTCCCATGCTTTACCACCCAGTCCCATGCTTTACCACCCAGTCCTATGCTTTACCACCCAGTCCCATGTTTTACCTCTCAGTCCCATGCTTTACCACCCAGTCCCATGTTTTACCACCCAGTCCCATGCTTTACCACCCAGTCCCATGCTTTACCACCCAGTCCCATGCTTTACCACCCATTCCCATGGTTTACCACCCAGTCCCATGTTTTACCACCCAGTCCCATCTCTTCCTCAGTCTCTCTCTCTCTCTCTTTCATGATTTCACTAATTTGGAGTGCACAGCACTTCTTTATGCAGTAATTGTTCTCCATATGCATCACATGCTCCAGCATTTTTTCTTTTGTACACAATACCTGATTCTTTGCATATACAGTTTTTCTCTCAGTTCTATTGTATTCTAGCAATCATGCACATTAACATTATGCATCTATTCAAGTATCATTTCTTTATGGCCTTTGAATATTTCCCACATTCCAAATCCATATCTTATTATCATAGTTCCAACACAAATACCAAATAGTCTTTCACTCTGAGGGCAAAGGTCTATATTGCTACCAGAGATGGTAGCTCCCTGAACATTCTCCAAACTGTTCTTATCCTGACTACTATATTTTTGGAACAACCACCTCCCTTGTTAATTATGCCAACTAGGTAACATAAGCCTTTGATTACTTCTGGTGGGCTATTCAGGAATTTAAGAGAGTTTACCCCTTGTGTGCTCTTTGTGCATATTGCACTAGGAAGAGTCTAAGAGCACACAGTATCTACCACATACAAAGTTTGTGAGTCCATAATTTATACTGGATTAAGCATATATGGTTTATACTCACACTTTTCTTCATATTGAGCAAAGCCTTTTCCCTGATGACACCATGATATTGTCTTCTTTCCTACTTACAAATACCTTAGTCTTTGCTAAGGTGATCCTAAGTCCTCTTTCTGCTCTGTTTCACTATAGTGGAATTTCTTCCCTACTTCTACTATAGATTCGGCTATAAGAACTAGATCATCAGCCTATAGAAATTACCATAGACAGTCTCTGTGATCACCTGTAGGACTATAATAAATATGAATGGGATGAGAACTGAGCCTTAATTAGCTTCTATTTTTAAGCTAAATTATTTGCTGAGTTCATCGTTGGCTCTCACTGCATGATTGACAGCACCTTTGGACATAGCTTGAAATCTTTACAAACCATGTGTCTACCTAATTTCCTTAGTGCCCCGCCAATTACAGAGTGTGGCACTCTGTCAGAGACCTACTCCAAGTCAATGAATGCTAGGTATAGTGGTTTATTGTCAATCAAATGTTACTAGGAAAATTGCATCTGTTGCTACTTTGCAGGCATGAAGCCAGATTGCATTTCATCTGAACTAATTCTGTTTCTGACTTGACTCTCTCTTTAACCTTTGTAACCTGATCAAATAATTTAGAGCTTCTACAATTTTCAATCTGAAAAACATTTCCCATGCCTTTGTATCTGTTTACAATGACACTGCTCTATCAGTCATAGGATATGACACCTTCCTGTATTACTTGATTAATTATTCAGGTAACTATCATGTATCACACATTGCCAGATACTCTGAGTGCCACAGTGACTAACCTTGACGGGCCAGCAGTTTTGTCTACTTTCATATCCTTAATAGCTTTATCTACCCAAAGTACTTGAAATCACTGACCACTTTGAGCTGTATGTCACAATGAAAACAAATTGACAAGTAACTTTCATTATCATTGATAGTTATGTCTCAAGAAACAAACTGACTTTGGTTGCAGCATCCTCAAAGGGTTAACGAGTTTTGCACACCACACCGTTGATGAATTGTGAGTGCAAAATCATAAGCATTGTCAGGATCAAAGAGATACCGGTTCTGCTGTTGTCTTCATTTCTTCTCCTTGATGGAAGCCATTTTGTCTTGGATGGGGATGAAGGTTTTGCTTAAGGATGCAATCCACTACAGTCACAAAGAGAAAAGTAACTCTCATGTCTCCCTGAAGGATTCCTATGTTATTGGACATTTCTTAGTTGAATCATTTGTGTTCTGTACAAAGCTTAGTGGGTTTCCATAGCGATGGTGATGGCTTTGACAATCTCATCTGGAAAATTATAGTAATATGGTCTTTCTGTATCAATTACTTTAGAGAAAGTCACAAATGTGATTGATGCCTTTTGCTTGAAGATTCTTGGCACTTCTATAGTTTTTCTAAAGGAAAGGACCTGTGGTAATGTTGAGCTGTTTTGGTTCTGTTGAAGATAAAACTAGTATTGGGGAAAATTCTATTAAGGAGTATTAAATTGTAGGTTTTGGTGGGCTAGAGAGGAGATTATAATTCTGTTGCAGTTCTGAAGACCTCCTTTCTTTAGAAGTGGAATAATTAAAGACTTCAAGAAAGCCTTTGGTGTTTTTTCTTTCTTTTTATAGATCTTGTTACAAAAGTCGAACAGGTATTTGTGAATGAGAGGATTCTTCCAGATAATGGGTTGGAGCTTGTCTGGACTTGATGTTTTGTTATTTCATTGATTTTTTGTATTCAAAAATTCAGGGCATGTATACAGAACATTTTTTCTATGAAGCTGAAACCTGAACTATGAAGAAGGAGTTTTAAGAATGCATTGATGGTATATATATATATATATATATATATATATCATCATCATCGTTTAACGTCCGCTTTCCATGCTAGCATGGGTTGGACGGTTTTGACTGAGGGCTGGCAAACCAGATGGTTGCACCAGGCTCCAATCTTGATTTGGCAGAGTTTCTACAGCTGGATGCCCTTCCTAATGCCAACCACTTCGAGAGTGTAGTATATATATATATATATATATATATATATATATTATATTGTGTGAAATTTGATTTAGTATTTCTAAATTGAATTTTTTCCCTGTAAGTTAGGATTATATTCCCTCAAATAATTATATATATATACACCAAACTTCTCATGTCATGAACACAAGTCCAAAGAGGAGATTTATATTGCATTCCACTCATCTATTATTACTATTACCTATTATTATTGAATACAGAGCAGGCTTTGCTGATTGACTATTGCTGTTGTGCTTGAACAACAGACTTTATCAGATGTTATATTTTGGACACTTCTGCACTCTAATAGAGAGGATGGGGGACCATTTAGTCACGCACAACATGCAACTGAGGATCCACCAAAGCTAACAGTGGTGGCAGTGGTAGGGACAGAGGTTATTGGTGCAGCATTGTGAGATAGATCTCAAATGTATTTGCATGAAGAGAGAGAGAGAGAAATAGAGAGAGAGAGAGAGAGTGTGTATGTGTGTGTGTGTGTGTGTGCACGTGCACGAAGCTTTATAAGCTATTTCTTTCATTTTTCATAATGTTAGTAGGTCTGTAATCGGTAATAAGGCAATCATTTGACAACCACAATGTCAATGGTTGTTTTATGTCTTCAGCTCTGATGTCTCCGACTATAACTACATGCCATTGTTTCTATGATAATATAACAAAGAATTTCTTTTTACTGTTCAACCTGTTATTCATTGTCCTTTTCACCTCTTTTTGACATTTTATTTCTCTAAAATATTCTTTTGTGTGCACTTGAGCTATATTTAACAATATTATCTTTGTGCAATTTAGATATTGAATAGTTCAAGAAGTGTCTATACAAAGCTGCATTGTCCTGTGAAATATTCCATGCCTCTAATGTATCCATATCACTAATGCATTGTTTCATTCATTCTGGGAGAAAATACCTGAGCTACAAGAATGATATTTACTTCTTTATAAAGTCTATCATTGTGTGAGACTGTACCAGAAACTATAAATATGTCTATTTGTTTTGTCATATAAATGTCTTGAAACAAATGATGTTAGAATTATATGTGTTGAGGACACACGTAGCTGTTTGTTGACTACAATACGACCAAACCATTAACATTTTGGTATCTTTAGTGAAAAGGCAAAAAAACAATGAGACAAATTTGTATTTTAAAAATTGGTGAAAATTCAAAGACATTCATGGAACGTGATTAAAAACAAGATGCAAAGTATTACTAAAATAGGAAATCTGAGAGAAAATCACTCTTGTTTCTATTCTTTATTGAATTGCTGCAGGAATGCCTGCTGCTTTTATTGTCTATTCTAACTGAACAACAGTTTTTTTTTTTTTGTTAACTGGAAATTACCAAATTATTTTTATTGCTTTGGAGTATATATGATATGGCTGTGTGAATCTATTCAAAGAGAGTTTGAAAGTTTTCACTGTGTATTTCATGAGTAGCTCTATGTATATATTATCTTGAAATACATCTGTATTTTAAAGTTGTCGAATGAGACTAGTTTGTATTGTCTACATTGCAGCATTTTTCTGGGGTTTGTATTTTAGAATCACTCCATGTCTGGTTTAACCCTTTCGTTACCAACCTGGCCGAAACTGGCTCTGGCTCTGAAGTACAAATGTCTTGTTTTCATAAGTTTTGCATCAAAATATACCACCAAACCTTAGTTGCAATTTATATTCCTAACACTAGCTTAATGATAATTAAGTTATTTTACTAAATTCTTTGTTATATTTAAAATAATTGAAAGAAACACAGAGCATCTCAAAATAAATACAGTAATGAAAGGGTTAAAATATATAATAGAGAAACAATTCTTAACCCTTTTGATACCAGCCTAGCAGAAACCACTTCTGGTTCTGTAGTACAAATGTCTTGTTTTCATAAGTTTTGAATAAAAATCTTCCACCAAACCTTAGTCACAACTTATGTTCCTAACACTAGCTTAATGATAACTAAGTTATTTTACTAAATTCTTTGTTATATTTAAAATAATTGAAAGAAACACAGAGCATCTCAAAATAAATACGGTAATAAAAGGGTTAAAGTGACTAGGTTGCTTATGAATGGTACCTTTTAGCAAAAAGTTACGGAGAAATAAAATAAAGAAGAACAGATTTATTGTACAGAAGAATGAAAATGAGAAACATAATGCTGTGACATACCTGAGTTGATAGAATGGTGAATTAAAAGTGTACCATTGACAGATGCAGGGATGGAGTGATCTGGCATCAAGTTTCCAGTCAAAAAGACGAGAGTCAGTTGGAGCCCATAAATGAACGACTGAGTTAAAGGATATACCAGATGCATTTAAAGATGTTCTTGTTGCAAAAGCAACAAGATAACTTTTTCCAAGGTTCTCAAAAACAAAATACTACAGGTATGTAAAATAGAAGTGAGAATTTCAGTCTATTTTATGAATGGAAATAACAGTAACAAGCATTGAATAGAGAGAGAGAGAGACTCCAGGTGATAAAAGAAAATACCATTTGTTTCCAGCTTTGAGAAACCAGAATTTTCTGTCTGTCTGTCGGTCTTTTTCTAATTTTTTTGGTAGGGTAGGTTGTGAGGGGTAGGTGTAACATCCAGTTTGACACCAACTCCTGGACCATGCAGGTTTTTTTTTGTAGAGTTCTTTCTGTTGTAAGTTTTGGAATTAGGCTCCAAGTAGGATGTTATTGGAGTTTAAAGACTCCTATGACACTATCCTAGATGCCAAAAACTAAAGCTAACCCCAGTGAACAAACCTCTCATCTCTTTTTCTAACATTCGTGAACTCCAACCAATTCAGCTCCCACTTACAAGCACCTCTTACAAGCACAATAAACCACATATCCTATTCTTCACATGTTTCTCAGCCATCTGCACTCACTCAGGTTATATATACTTTACTTTTCACACTCACTGGTGGTGTCTGTGTCTATGTAAATTCCATTCTTTTTGCCACTAACATGTTTCATCTAGACATCCTTAATAAAAATGTCTGGTTATTCTGGCTCAGAGTTTCCTTCCCCCACTCTTCTGAATACATCTGCCTCCTCTGCTGCTCTTTGATCTCCTCCAAATACTTTTAATCTTACCTGCAAGTCTACCAATCCATCACCATTCTCTGCTCCTATTGGATCATCTGAATACTGCCTTATTATGACTACCCACCATACATACAATAAAAACTACACAATGCCTTGCTTCATTCCCTCACCCTACTTTATATATATATATATATATGTGTGTGTGTGTGTGTGTGTGTGTGTGTGTGTGTGTTCCTTCTCGAGCCATGCCTGACTCATAAGGGCTGGTTTCCCAGTTTCTTGGCGTATAGGTTCCCCACCTGGACGGGACGCCGGTCCATCGCAGGTGAGCTGCAAGATGCAGGAGGAAAGAGTGAGAGAAAGTTGTGGCGAAAGAATCAGCAGAAGTTTCGCCATTACCTTCTGCCGGAGCCGCGTTGAGCTTAGGTGTTTTCGCTCATAAACACACACCTCGCCCGGTCTGAGATTCGAACCTGCGATCCCTCGACCGTGAGTCCACTGCTCTAACCACTAGGCCATGTGCCTCCACTCACCCTACTTTACTTCAAGTCAACTCTATGGTTAGAGCTCCTCTATTTCCAAGTTAACCACCTTCAGCATCACATGTGGCTTCACTCTTGAAACAACTAACCAGGTGACTGAAACCATTCTCCTAGAATGTACTTCCACATGCTACACAGAACAAAACTCATGGCCCAAAGTTCCCAGAATGCTTCCCTCATAACTGTGCTACAGCACTCCATGACTCAGAATGATCGTACAAGATCACTCGTCTGCACTAGCTAAATGGTTCTTATTCAGTTCCATAACTCCTGCACAACCGCCATCCAAACCATAAAGAACACTGTGCACAGCATAAGGGCATTCATGCTCCCTTCCTGAATAGTAGTAGACCGTTTTGGTCCTTTGTCTACAAAGACCCTCCATTTCCCAATCATAATAGTTCTGTATGAAGAATTGTCTTACAAGGGATAGCCTTCACTCATGCGGCACAATTTGCCCGGGTTGCTTAGTTCCACATTGCACAAGTACTATCGTGCATATATGCATATTAAGTGAAAAAGACTGTAATCAATTCAAACCAACAAGTAGCGGACATTAAACAATGATGATGATGATTATGATGATAGTACCCTAATATAATATGTCCTGACTGAACTCTTCAATCTGTCTGTCTGTCTCTGTCTGTCTGCCTGCCTGTCTGTCTGTCTGTTTCTGTCTCTCTGTCTCTCTGTCTCTCTCTCACTCTATCTATCTATCTATCTATCTATCTATCTATCTGTCTATCTATCTATCTGTCTGTCTGTCTGTCAATCTATCTATCTATCTATCTATCTATCTATCTATCTATCTATCTATCTATCTGTCTGTCTGTCTGTCTGTCTATCCTGATTTTTCAAAGCATGTTACAGTGTAACCTATTCTGACCCTTTTGACTCTGCTAACTAACACCCTTCCTCTTCAAAACCAGGACTCTGCAATTGAGCTCAGACGAGATCCATAAAGGATCATTGCTCTCATATCTAATATGGTGTTAATAATGATTTCAAGTTTTGGTACAAAGTCGGAATTTTTTAGAAATGTTGATTACATTGATCCAAGAGTTCAACAGGTACTTCTTATTTTACCAACCCCAAAAGAATGAACAGCAAAGTCAACCTTAGTGTCCCATGGGTTGAAAATGTAAAACTGGAAGAAATGCCTTGAAGCATGGTGTCCATAATGCCAACAATTCTGCCAGCTTACCACCTTTTTCTTCAAACTAACAGTAATCCTTTCTACTATAGGCACAAGGCCTGAAATTTTGGGGGAAAAGGTTAGTCAATTTCATTGGCCCAAAAGGATGAAAGGCAATAATAATAAAAAAACAAAAATAAAGTATGTTTAAAATTGAATATTTTTTATCACTTAGTCAAGAGGATATGTGGTTCATGTGATTCTTTATGAGAACTTTCATAGGTAAAACAACAAAAAGAGAAGAAAATATTGTCAAGTCAGAGACTTGGCTCAGATACTTGCAACAGAGTGGCTAAAAGCCACCCTGTCTGATGCTCTATCAATCCCTCTAGTCTGTTTTCCTACTGTACTATTCTGTTTATAGATCCTGGGAGGATGAAAAGCAAAGTTTATGTTGGAATATTTAATGAAAATGCAAAATAAATATTATTTTCATTTGAGATGTTCAGATATTTAAAATATAATTACTTTCTTTTATGACATATATTTGCCATTTAAATATGGCTAACCCCTAAGGGTGGATGCTACTGTAGTTTGTAGCCCCAGTAGCATCCACCCTTAGGGGTTAGCCATATTTAAATGGCAAATATACGTCACGATGTGTTGTAGTTCCTGTTCATAACTCGCTCTGAGATTTATTATTACTTTCTTTAATATTTACATGAAATATTTCTAGAAAAAAAAATGAACAAAAATAAATCTAGTAAAAGAAAAATTCTTGTACTCTTCGAATTTTATTCTATATTTCATAAATATTTGTCATTTTTCTGGTCTTCTGTTTCTAACAATTCGTTTGAAGTATTGTGTTTAATTCTTTATAGTATTGTTGTTTCAAATAATGAATTGTTTATTTATTAAACATGACATTTTTTCTCTTTCTGCACAGGCATCACACAGGAGAGGCAAGGTATAAGATATTTATGTTTATTTTAACCTTGTATTGTCGTCCTCTCACTCCACATAACATTTTACTGACTAAATATTTTTACCTTTCATTCCTTCAATTCTGTTGTCCTACATTAACTTAACCATGATTAACATTGTGTGTGTGTGTGTTGTTGGCATCCTTTTTGTCTTGGGACACAATGGAGTTGTGCATAAAATAGTCTAGTCCGGCTTTTACATTTTCATGTCCTAATACATTTCCTGCTGTGGCTGTGTAGTCCTATCCTGGACAAATACTCCCTCTGGCAGGTGCCGCAAATGTAGTGAAGACTGTTCCTGGCTGGTTGTAATGTCATAGTTTCTTGTTGACGTCTTTTCTTGTCTTTCCATTTCTCCTCTCTCTCCCTCTATGTCACTCCTTTGTGTTCCCCTTTTATGGTACGTCGTTAATCTCCACGGTTGCTGGCAGCTGCTTCCCAGTTGCTAATATTGTGTGTGTGTGCATATATATATATATATATATAGCATACTGTGTGCATATATATATATATATATATAGCATACTGGTTGTGAGAAGTTTTTGAATTGATTTGTGTACATATGCATCATCATTGTCATCACTGCTGCCATTGCCACCACAGCCGCTGCCAGGGATATGCATACCATTGTTGTCAGCATCGACATTGGTAGCATCAATGTTTGCATGCCTTCATTCACTACACAATATAGATCTGTGCATCTGGACGTGTATTTCATCCATAACACCTGCCATTTACAAATTTCCCTTCAACACTTCTTTCCTAATGGAAGTAAGACCACCCATCTGGAAAAGATTTTTTAACTAGAAAGGGAATGGCCTAGTCAGCCTGTAATGATATGCATAAGATCTGGTCATCAAATCTAAGTAGAGACTTCAAACTTAAAATCTTCAAAGCCACAGTCGAACCAATTCTACTATATGGCTCAGAAACCTGGGCGTTATCAAAGAAGCTTGAGAGGTGGTTGGATGGAACCTACACTCGCCTCCTTATGAGAGCTCAAAATCTCTCGTGGAAGCGCCATCCAACCAAAATGCAAGTATATGGGAAACTACCACCTGTGTCATCTCTTGTGAAAGGTAGAAGAGTCCAGTTTGCTGAACATTGTTGTAGAGCTGAAAACAAGGCAATTTCTACTCTTCTCCTCTGGAAGCCATCTACTCGCAATACCAGAGGGCGCACACTCTCCTACCCTGATGTAATCTCCAGAGATACAGGCATCCAGCAACAGGACCTCCGTAATGCCATGATGGACCGTGAAGTCTGGCGTAGCATGGTAAATTCCATTGTCTCGACCACGGTTGAACAATGATGATGATGATGTGTGAGTTTGTCCAGATGTTTTAAAGGGTGTTCTTCATCTGTACGATTGAAGTACAGCTGTGTGCGACCTTGGCTACTTGGGATAAGGAACCCTTGTTCTGTGAGAGACATAGAGTAATTTGTTTAAGGGACATGAGTTTCCCCAAACCTTTACTTCTAGGTATTCCCCTCGATATCAGTGACTGTAGTTGCACCTTTCAGCACGCTTTGAGAAGGGATGTGCCAGCTGACAGGGTAACTGACAGGGTAACCTCAGATTCATGTCCTACCTGGTAGGAGTCCTCTGCAGGCAAATGCTGTCCTCTTGAATTTTCTAAAATAAAAGTATGACACTATGCAAGTCAAGCAGTGTAACAAGTTATTCTCAGACCAAGGGCCTGATCAGAATGTTTACAACAGGGTTGACTTCATAAAGGTATTCAGTTTTCTGACAGAGATATTCAACTAAGCAACCTTTTAAGGTAGGAATAGAATTCTATTTCTTTCCTCTAAAAACAAGAAACAAAATATATGTTATCATAGTACAAAGATCAGAAGATTGGTTTTACAGAATTCAGCATCCCCTCTTGAGTCCTGAGTTGACTAAATATTGAAGTGGGTTGCCTCGCTCCGTTTGCAATTATAGAAACTAAGTATCACCTAGCAGGTTTTTTTACATAGTCTATAGATTTTTAAAAAAATATCTAAATGTAGGGATTCTGTGAAAGAGAGCGGGAAGGAGAGAGAGAGAGACAGACAGAGAATAAAGAAGTATAAAGACAAAATACAAGGTAGAGGAGTATTGGTAAAATTAGGTAAATACATAGAGAGCAAGCAGTGAAATATATATATATATATATATATATATATACAGAGAGAGAGAGAGAGAGTGGTTGCATAATGTCAACATAACGTGACAGTCCCGTAGAGGGAATTACACCACCGCTATATAGCCCTAGGCGGTGAGCTGGCAGAAGCGTTAGCACGCCGGGCGAAATGCTTAGCAGTATTTCGTCTGCCGTTACGTTCTCAGTTCAAATTCCGCCAAGGTTGACTTTACCGTTCATCTTTTCGGGGTCGATAAATTAAGTACTAGTTACGCACTGGGGTCGATGTAATCGACTTAATACCTATATCTGTGCTTGTTTGTCACCTCTGTATTTAGCCTCTTGTGGGTAGTAAAGAAATAATATATATATATATATATATATATATATATATATATATATATATATATATATATATATACAGAGAGAGAGAGCGAAAGTGGTTGCATAATGTCAACATAACGTGACAGTCCCGTAGAGGGAATTACACCACCACTATATAGCCCTAGGCGGTGAGCTGGCAGAAGCGTTAGCACGCCAGGCGAAATGCTTAGCAGTATTTCGTCTGCCGTTACGTTCTGTGTTCAAATTCCGCCGAGGTCGACTTTACCTTTCATCTTTTCGGGGTCGATAAATTAAGTACTAGTTACGCACTGGGGTCGATGTAATCGACTTAATACCTATATCTGTGCTTGTTTGTCCCCTCTATGTTTAGCCCCTTGTGGATAATAAAGAAATAGCTATATAGCCCTAGGAAGCATTGACGCTTCCTGTCGGCTTTGACACATTTCCTGTGTCCTTATATTTGTGAAGGGGAGGCAAGCACCCCCACCAGCTAGAACTAGCAACCTGAAGACATGCATGTTTCTGGGTCTTGCCTGTCATCAGTCCAGGGTAGCAAGTCCTGCTAGTTGAGATACCTGCCTAACCTTCGCAAATATATATATTTACTGTGAAATCTATTCACTGGTCACCATAATTAGAAATATTGAATTTCTAAATGTCTCAAAGAGACATGAGCGGTGGTGGAGTGATAGAGTGGTTGCTTAATGTCAACATAACGTGACAGTCCCATAAAGGGAATAACACCACTCCTATATAGCCTTAGGAAGCATCGACGCTTCCTGTCGGCTTTGACACATTTCCTGTGTCCTTATATATGTGTATATATATATATATATATATACACACACACACGCGTGAGGTCTGATCAATAAGTATCCGGACTGTTGCCATAGTAACGAATCTAAAGCATGCAGAGTAAAGCCATGTGGCAAGGTTGACCTTGACCTCTGCTGTGCATGTGCACTAAGTTTTAACATTCTAACTCATTTCCACTGTTTACAGCAGTGCTTGGAAGGAAGGTGTGTAGTGTGTGATCATCGCATTGATCATGACAGAGAAAGGGGTCATGGTGATACTTGCTCAGAGGCCAGCACAAAGTTACAGAAAGTGTATGAGCCACACACAAGTGTACAAGTGGTTCAGACGTTTCCAAGATGGCTGAAAAATGTTGATAGTGACGAACGTTCTTGGAGACCTGCAACCAGCTGAACTGAAAAAAACATTGCAGATATGTGTGCAGCTGCGAGGAAATCATTGAATCACCATCCATGAGTACAGCTTAGTTATGGTTCAGTTCAGTCCATTATCACTGAAGATTTAGGTGTGAGGCAGGTGTCTGCCAAGTTTGTGCCAAAACTGCTTTCAGCTGACCAAAAGAACACTCAGGTTTCTGTTGCACAAAATCTCCTTGATTGTGTCAAGAATGATGAAACATTTGTGCAAACTTTGCATTGGCCTCTGAGCAGGTATTACCACGCTTTTGGTAAAATTTGATGGAGATTCTCTGCTCAACTTTCTCTGTCATGGTCAGTGCAATGAACCCATGCTACACACGTCCCTTCCAAGCATTGCTGTAAACAGCAGGAGTGAGCTAGAATGTTAAAACTTAGTGCACATATACAGCAGTTTGTTTCTCTTATTATTATTATTATTATCATTATTATTATTATTATTATTATTATTATTATTATTATTATTGTTGTTGTTGTTATTAAAATGGCAAGATGGCAGGATTGTTAGCATATCAGGCAAACTGCTTGGCGGAATTTCATCCATTCTCATGTTCTGAGTTCAAATTCTGCCAAGTTCCAAATTTGCCTTTAATCCATTCAGGGTCAATAAAACAAGTACCAGTTGAGCATGGGTCAATTTAAACAACTTGCCCGCTGCTCTGAAATTGCTGGCCTTGTGCCGAAATTTGAAACCATTGTTATTATTATTATTATTATTATTATTATTATTATCACACTATTATTTAACTAGTTAACTAATTGACTAGTAGATTGCTTGATTAATCAATGAATGAAATAAAGCACCCTTCATGACCTCATCAATGACACGCTCTCATTACTCCAAATCTGTCTTATTGTCTCCCAGCTTTTATTATTCTATTTATATTTTTAGAGATGCGGACGTGTGTGTGTGTGTGAGAGAGAGAGAGAGAGAGAATGAGTGAGTGATGAGTGAGTGCATCTGTGCATGCATGCATATATGACAGAATGTTTGGTACATGTGGGGTGTATGTGTATTTGTTTATACCCTCTCCTCTCTTTCTGACGTCTCTTCTACAAACATACCAAGCTACCAGCAACTAGAATAAAAGCATTCAGCCTGTGCATACCATAGAAGATAAATTCTTGATTTATTGAAGCTATCTCTGCTTCCAGAGAATGAAAGCAGTCAACTGGTGACATAGGAGGAGAGATAATCTCGAGAATCAAGAATTCTCCAAATTCAGAATGCCATCAAAGAAAAGAATTGTTTGGAGTCAAACAAACAGCGGTGGACATGTGTTTCTGCTTCAGTAGACATCACTAGCACAGCAGTTGTCCTACCTTGTCTCCATCAAACAAGATATTTAGACACACAAAAAAGAGTAGAGCAGATTTATAGCCTTGGTAATCTGCATAGTATAAAATAATATGAGCTAAGAGAAATATTATGTAACAAGCAGTGGTTATATATTTGAACAACAAAAATGAATAAAGATGTGTGTGTGTGTGCATGTGCACACATGTGCGCCCATCTGCGTGTGAATGTGATCATCATTTTTAACATCTTTCCTTTCCAGACAAGAGCTGAATGTTTTGACAACATCCAAAAGATTAGAGGACCACATCTTGCTCAAATGTCTTAATTTTAAGTGTGGTTTCTATGACTGGATGCCCTTTATAATACTGAACACTTGACAAAGTGTACTGGAATTTCATGGCACCAGCACTTGAGAAATTGTCATGGCCCTTGGCAGACTGAAGAGCCCTCTCAACACTGCAGTGTCCCTTCTCATTTTGTCAACCCCTATACAGAGAGAAGTGGGTGCTTATTGCATGGCATCAGTGCAAGTGAGTTCAGCTTGTAACCTGAAAGACTAAAGATCCCCCACTACTGAAAGGGAGGATTGTAGAGAGAGATGACTCTAAGCAATATTGTTTTTCTCATACACAAAGACGGTGAGCTAGCAAAATCGTTGGCATGCTGAGCAAAATGCTTCATATTTTGAGTTCAAATGCTGCTGAGGATGACGTTGCTTTTCATCCTTTCACAGTGCCAGTTGAGCACTGGAGTCGATGTAAGCAACTTATGCCCTCTTCTCAATATTGTTGGTCTTGTGCCAAAATTTGAAACCAATATTTTTTCATATAAATTAAAGAATGAATGGAAGGAACAGATTTATTGTTGTGAGAAGGTAGTTGTGGGGATGGTAATAGGGGAAACATTGCAAAGTGAGTAATGGAAGGGGCCAGGGGAAAAGGGAAAAGAAAAAGTAGTATGAGAGAGAGGAGGGGTAAGGATGATGGTGTGGATTAAATAAAAGGGACCAAGGACTTACCGGTGATATAAAGACAAAGATGGACTGGTGGGGTGAGTAGAGAGTTGTGTGGAAGACAGATAGAAATAAAGGTGGTGATGAGTTGGAGAAGTTATGGAGAGTGAGAGTCAGAGGGGAGGGAATAAGAGAAGGTTGATGAGAGAGTCAGAGGGAAGGCTGTTGTCTTGCACACCATCTCATCATCAAGTGTGAAGTTATCTTGTTTGTTCCTTCTCAAGCCATGCCTGGCTCATGAGGGCCAGTTTTCCTGGTTTCCTTGGTGTATAGGTTCCTCACCTGGACAGGACACCGGTCCATCGCAGATGAGCTGCAAGAAGCAGGAGGAAAGAGTGAGAGAAAGTTGTGGCGAAAGAGTCAGCAGAGGTTTTGCCATTGCCTTCTGCCGGAGCCACGTGGAGCTTAGGTGTTTTCGCTCATAAACACACACATTGCCCGGTCTGAGATTCGAACCTGCGATCCCTCAACTGCAAGTCCACTGCTCTAACCACTAGGCCATGTGGGAATAGGGTGAAAGAAAGAGAGGTGGCAATGAATGAATACTGCAAGAATTGTGAGGAAAAGAGAGGCAGTATAATATTAGAGAAGTGGAGATGGTAGTAGTGGATGAATGAAATCAGAGCATCTCAGCCATCATCACAACCCATCAAAGCATTCTCTCTGCCATGCTTGCACAGGTATGTGGATTTTTTCCACTGATTGTCACATTCCCTTTTGTAAGGTTCAGCATCTTAGGATTGGTTTTCATCATTTGTCTCTTTTTGTCTTAGGTCTTCCTCTTCCACAGGTACCATACTCTTTGAATGTTTCGCATGTGTTTGTGCAGCCATCATCATTAATCCAATGCACTCATTTTTCTTTGCATACTTATCTGATTCCTCTTGTACACATCTTTTCTCAATGGTCACATATATTCCATCATTTATGCACATTAAAATTAACACATCTGGTGAAGAGGCTTGCTTCATTTTTTTTGTTCTTTGCAAATCCTTACATTCATGGCTCATGTCTCGCTACCTTCTAACATTGCACTTTGTAGACAAGCAGCATACCCTGTGCCTTCACTCTGAGGAAGAGGCCCTTTATAGTCAGCTTTCTATACTTCTCCTGACTCATTCTTTCTCTAGCATCTACGCTTTCAGAGCACCTACCCACTCTCTCCACTAACTGGGCCACCTAAATAACAAAAACTATCAACTACTTTGAGGAAGCAGTTGCAAAAACCGATTTTCTGAGTGCTCTTTGTGTTTACCGCTCCTTAGCACTGGCCAAATATGAAAGCTATCTTTGCTTTGCTGTTCGCCTGTCAGTGTATCC
>NC_043011.1:12346463-12436463 GCF_006345805.1 Octopus sinensis | reverse complement strand
GTATAGGTTAATGTGAAGTAAAATGTAGCACGGAAAAAAACAACAGGATATGTAATATTTAAATAATATATGAATATATAGGCGCAGGAGTGGCTGTGTGGTAAGTAGCTTGCTAACTGACCACATGGTTCCAGGTTCAGTCCCACTGCATGGCATCTTGGGCAAGTGTCTTCTGCTATAGCCCCGGGCCGACTAATGCCTTGTGAGTGGATTTGGTAGACAGAAACTGAAAGAAGCCTGTCGTATATATGTATATATATATATATATATATGTGTATGTGTGTGTGTTTGTGTGTGGGGGTTTGTCCCTAGCATTGCTTGGCAACCGATGCTGGTGTGTTTATGTCCCCATTATTTAGTGGTTCGGCAAAAGAGAGCGATAGAATAAGTACTGGGTTTACAAAGAATAAGTCCCGGGGTCGATTTGCTCGACTAAAGGTGGTGCTCCAGCATGGCCACAGTCAAATGACTGAAACAAGTAAAAGAGTAAAGAGTATACATCAGCGACAAATTTTGTGAATCAGCGCAAAATGTGTTAGAGTCCGTTTGTATCATTTGCCTGTCATAAATGTCATGTTACCTTTTCAACACAACTGATTTACCACACATGCATTAAAAGACAGTTTTGACAGTTAGTTCTGAAATAATGGTGTTTTCTCTGAGAATCCCTACTTCTTTTACAACAGTTATAAAGTGCTGAAGTAGTCTCCATAGTTAGCAGCATTGTTGCCACTCTCACAGCAGGACATGTATGTTAAATTTGCAATATCTTTGCTGATGTATACTCTTTACTCTTTTACTTGTTTCAGTCATTTGACTGCGGCCATGCTGGAGCACCCCTTTAATCAAGCAACTCGACCCCGGGACTTATTCTTTTGTAAGCCCAGTACTTATTCTATCGGTCTCTTTTGCCGAACCGCTAAGTAACGGGGACATAAACACACCAGCATCAGTTGTCAAGCAATGCTAGGGGGACAAACACAGACACACAAACACACACACACAAACACACATATATATATACTTATATACGACGGGCTTCTTTCAGTTTCCGTCTACCAAATCCACTCACAAGGCTTTGGTCGGTCCGAGGCTATAGTAGAAGACACTTGCCCAAGATGCCATGCAGTGGGACTGAACCCGGAACCATGTGGTTGGTAAACAAGCTACTTACCACACAGCCACTCCTGTGCCTATGTAGGGGTTTTTTTCCTTTACTTTTTCTAATTTAGTTCACTGGTGTGATTTAAAAGTAGTTAGTTTATAAGTTAGAAGGTATATGACAGAGAGCATTTTTAAGATTATTGCAAGGGAAACTCCAAACTACTCCTGTGTATCAAGATTTTGTGTCTGTGTTTGGAATTTCTTCTATAATTCTTCAACAAATTCACCTTCAAGAACTTGGTGGTCAGCATACTGGAGCAAACAGTCTTAAACTCTGTTATTAGCAGGAATAATAAAATCATAAACTGAATGGAAATGTGGAACAAACCATGAGGACCTAATTTACACCTGAACTCATTGGCTCTGTCAGTATCTCTTTATTATAATTGTTCCATGCACAAATCTATTCTGGCTTGCAGCAGATCTCCTCAGAGAAACAGCCAGTTGTCTCCTGTGCTATAAATCTGTAGCTCCTCTTTCTCCTTTTTGCATATACATCACTTTGTACTTGTTGAGTCCCATCTCTGGCTGCGGGATCTTACAGCTTCCTTAATTTACTTCTCTAGATTGTCTTGTATCTTTAAGTCTGGGGTTGCTGATCATTGGTCTATGTTGATTGATACAGTCTTTTTCTGGGTAGGACTTAGTATTCACAATCAGTGGAAGAGTGTCAGTTCACAATTTCAGACATCATTTTCAAAATCAGCAAAGGAAAATTATTAAAAATAACCATTTATATTTCTGTAATATTTTGCTTGAAAAATCATTCTAATCACCTCCTGTCTTGTTGAGATATCTCTTTATCCAATTTTTTTTTATGTCCACATACATTTTCCTGACATTTAATTTCGCTTCCCGTTATAGATATTGAAACTTGTATCTATAGAAATTAAAATATCTCGCTGATATTCTTTTCAGTTTTGAAAATTTAGCATAAGATTTTTTTTATTACTTACCTTGATGCTAAATTTATGAGTTCTTGTTCAATAATTTAGCCATCATTTTGTGTACCTGACATTTGTGTTTTATTCCATTTGTGTTTAGTCTTTTATGTATTTGGAACTATTGCTGTCATTTCTTGTTATTTCTTCCCTGTATTTCACGCTCTTGTTCTATTTGTGGACCTTCTGTGTTAGTATTCACTTTATTAATAATCTCAGTAAAGAAATTCTTATATTTTATTCCTTTTATTAATAATCCCAGGAAAACCTTTTCCTATTTTATTCAAAATAAAATTCTAACTGATTCACTTCATTTCTATTTGTATAATACTTCCATTGAACTTTTAGTCTTATTTCAATGAATAGAGACTCAACCGATGTGGTTTAGTTACTTCTTTCATTTTAGCTTAGAATGATTTCTATCTACTTGTCTTATAAAGGAATATATCTTATTTTTTATTTCAAATATTGTCCTTCATCTATTGCTTGTAATTATAGATTGAGAATAGTTTTGATATATATAGCTCATATATAATCTCTTTCAACATAAGCATAGTTACTATGTGTTAAAAAGACATCAGTAATCTTGTGACGTGTTTCTGAAGCTAGGTTGTACTTTTATCATCTTCAGGTTATTTAGTTCATATTTTTGGGGACGGGGGGGGGGGTCTTCTTGCTGAACTTTTGAGTAATGATTGACTTTTAAATGTCATATACACAGTTCAAGTTGATGTGTGCAGCCATGCTGGATGTTCAGTGATATATCCAAGAAAGAAAAAAGATTAACTTCTATTTTCCAAAATTGAAAAATTTATACATTAAATTCTTTTACTAGTTTCACTCAATATAAATATAAACAAGGACACTCACACACATGCACACACACATGAGGAGTGGTCCAAAATATCGAACTCAACTTAATTAAAGATATGACAGCAGGAAAAGAATACTTTCCATACTGTCATATAAGTGCAATTAACCTTTTTGTTACCCACCCAGCAGAAACCAGCTCTGGCTCTGAGTACAAATGCCTTGTTTTCAAAAGTTTTGAAATGAAATCTTCCACCGAACCTTAGTCACAATTTATGTTCCTAACACTAGCTGTATGATAACTAAGTTATTTTACTAAATTCCTTGTTATATTTAAAATAATTGAAAGAATCACAGAGCATCTCAAAATAAATACAGCAACAAAAGGGTTCAAATATATTATAGAGAAACAATTCTTCGCCCTTTTGATACCAACCTGGCTGAAACCACTTCTGGTTCTGTAGTACAAATGTCTTGTTTTCATAAGTTTTGAATTAAAATCTTCCACCAAACCTTAGTAACAATTTACGTTCCTAACACTAGCTGAATGATAACTAAGTTATTTTACTAAATTCCTTGTTATATTTAAAGGAATTGAAAGAAACACAGATCATCTCAAAATAAATACAGTAACAAAAGGGTTAAAATATATAATTGAGAAACAATTCTTAGCCCTTTTGATACCAACCTAGCGGAAACCACTTCTGGCTCTGAGTACAAATGTCTTGTTTTCATAAGTTTTGAAATGAAATCTTCCATCAAACCTTAGTAACAATTTACGTTCCTAACACAAGCTGAATGATAACTAAGTTATTTTACTAAATTCCTCGTTATATTTAAAATAATTGAAAGAAACACAGATCATCTCAAAATAGATACAGTAATGAAAGGGTTAAAATATATAATAGAGAAACAATTCTTAGCCCTTTTGATACCAACCTAGCAGAAACCACTTCTGGCTCTGTAGTACAAATGTCTTGTTTTCATAAGTTTTGAAATGAAATCTTCCATCAAACCATAGTCACAATTTACGTTCCTAACACTAGCTGAATGATAACTAAATTATTTTACTAAATTCCTTGTTATATTTAAAATAATTGAAAGAAACAGAGATCATCTCAACAGAAATACAGTAATGAAAGGGTTAAAATGGGTTCTCTTTTGAAAAAGTAGCTGTCTTTGTTGTCATCATCATCATACGTTTTTTTTTTCTCATGTTGGCAAAGGTTGGGCAAGTCTCACATCATCTTGGCACATAGCAAATTTTTTTTACAAAAACAAGCTAAATCTGTTGTCAAGTAAGTCCCCAAAGCAATAAAAACTCTAGGAAAAGCTGTGAATCGATTGTTTACTGCCATATATTCCTGCAGAGATTGAGGTTTAATGGCACTGAAAGGAAGAAAAGTTTTTAGAGTTTCAAGTTCTTTGACCAACAGATAACCATTCATGTTTCTATTTGTTTTAATAACTACCCACTCCATCAGCGTTGTGTTTAAGTGTGGTTTCAGATAAAGCTGCCTCAAGGTCTGCAGTACACTTCCTAATTTCATAATGTTTTGATAATGTTTTAATAATGTTTTAATAATGCAGTATGCTTCCCAGTTTTCTAATTTAATACAACACATAGCTAATTCTATCCATAGCAGTATAAAGGCTACCATAGACTACCCCTCTAAGCACCCCAGGAGTAGATTACCTGTCCTAGATACTGAGCGACAACAACACATCCAGCACTACATATGCACACAGTACAACAGAATTAGAGTGTACAAAGGAGCGAAAACATTCTAAGAGATGATGAAAACGGCATATGCCCCCTATACTGCAACAAGTTCTGGAATAGGTTAGAGAGAGACACCAACAAAAGAAATAAAAACAATACTTGGTATGATAACAAGAAGTTTCACAGTGTAATGTCTGTTGCCGCCACACCTAAGAACAAATTAAGTAAGGCATTCAAGAAAATCCTGCGCACAACTAGCTTTAAGATCAAAGTTGTAGAAAAGGCAGGTAGGACTATCAAATCTGTATTATGTAGATCATATCCATTTGATAGAATCACATGTCAAAATAATTGTGTAGTATGTTCTACAAACCCACATATGAACTCCAAAACCAAGAGCACTGTATACCAGATTAAGTGCCAAGATGGAGCTTGCGCGACTAACCCAGAGTCATACATTGGTGAGACTTCTAGGAGTATCAATGATAGGTTCGAAGAACATCTGGACAACTACATTGAAAAGAAACCAAACTCCATCTTCTATCAGCATGCTGTAGACTGCCACAAGGGCTCCTTAGGGAGACTTAAGTTAAACATCTTATCCACACATCCCACTGATGCAATGCTGAGACAGGTCAATGAAGCTGTTTGTATACAGGAATACAAACACATTCTCAACTGTAACCCTGAATGGGGTAACATCCAGATTCCACTCGGGAGTACCCCACTATAGCCACCCCTTTCTCTCATCTACATGTGGAAATCCATACATACATGTTGAGATGCATGATACTAAAATACATATATGTAGATATATATAATGCGAGCAAAGGTCTTTCCAACAGTGCTTAGAAGAGATATTCCACAGTAATTGTTACAATCACCACGGTCACCTTTGTTTTTGTAAAGTGTAATGATGTTAGCATCCCGCATATCCTGAGGGACTGTACCCTCTTCCCAGCACTGATACAGAAGCTCATGAAGGTGCCAATGCAGGATGGTGTTTTTGCTGGTTTTGATGATCTCTGAGGGGATGCCGTCTTTTCACGGAGCCTTGTTACTGGCTAGGGAGTCAACAGCCTTGGTGAGCTCTGCTATAGATGGCAGACTGTCAAGTTTGCACATGACTGGCAAGATCTTGACACCCTCGACTGCAAATTAAATTTAAATGTTGAAGTGAATCTAATGGTATTTGTGTGTTTTTGAATGGCTTATAAACACCTTCCATGCTGCAATTGTTTTAATTTAATAATGTTTTACATAAATCTCCTATGCTACTTTCAACTTTCATAAACTTTATGAAATGTTCATAAGCACCTGGTGTTCCTATCTTCATAATAATAATCTATTTCTATACAAATTAAGTGGCAAAAATTATAAGTAGCTGAGCTATTTATGATGGCCTGACAGACCTTGCTAGGCACTCATTTTACAAAAAATAAATATCATAGTTAAATAAGACATTTGTTGAAAGTCATGGGGTAAATCCACTTGTGACATAGAAAGATAAAAAGAAATATGTGGATATTTTTGCTTGATACCAGTCAAAGAGTTTAATTCGTTATAGCATCTTCCACTTGAGCATGTGCACAGGACCCTCCCTTAGCACAAGACCCAATTTGAACGCTCCTGGATGTATTGCCTGCTCTGCTGCTTGAAAAGTCCACGTTTCTTTATTCTTTTTGTTTCTTGGCATATTTTTTTCATGGCTGGGTGGCTTTCCTATCAGCAATTACTTTACTGTGTGGACTAAGTTAATTCTATCTTGCTCTTGGCACTTGAGAAATTGTCTACACCAGGACTAAAGCATCTTCTTCACACTAATTTAAATAAAACTAATCTATGTGGAAGACTACCATGAAAATGAAACAAAATTTATGAATATTGTCCATGTGGCTGTGTGGTAAGTGGCTTGCTTACCAACCACATGGTTCAGGGTTCAGTCCCACTATGTGGCACCTTGGGCAAGTGTCTTCTACTATTACCTCAGGCTGACCAAAGCCTTGTGAGTGGATTTGATAGACGAAAACCGAAAGAAGCCCTTTGTATATATGTATACATACATATGTGTGTGTGTATGTTTGTGTGTCTGTGTTCATCCCCCCAACATCGCTTGACAACTGATGCTGGTGTGCTTACGTACCCGTAACTTAGCGGTTCAGCAAAATAGACCGATAGAATAAGTACTAGGTTTACAAAGAATAAGTCCTGGGGTCAATTTGCTCGACTAAAACAGGCGGTGCTCCAGCGTGGCCTCAGTCAAATGACTGAAACAAGTAAAAGAGTAAAATTTAGTATACAATTATACAATTACTATTCAAATATTCTGGATGCAAAACCATTGGTCCCTCTATGACCAGACATATATTTACCTGCATGTAAATGCATTAATGCTCTATCCTTTAGAGTGTGCTTCTTTTTCGGATATATGATCTCCTGACAATGCTATCCATATATATATATATATATATATATATATATATTTAATATACCTTATATATTTAGGATGCATTTATATATTTAATATCCATTTATATATTCAATATTCATTTAGTATTCATACATATATATCTATTTAGTATGCAATTAATATTCATATATATCATCATCATTATCATTTAGTGTCCACTTTCTATGTTGGCGTGGGTTAGATGGTTTGACTGGAACTGGTAAACTAGCGAGTTGTACCAGGTTCCAGTCTTGTTTGGAATGGTTTCTACAGCTGAATGCCCTTCCTAATACCATATATATATATATATGTGTGTATGTGTGTGTGTGTGACCTCCTTCATGAATGACCATAGAATTGCACCTAGAAAGTTACCCTCCGAGGTACAAGTCTGGGCAAGGTTGTTTATGGAAGACCAGCAGTCGCCCATGCATACCAGCCTCCTCTCTCCATGCCACTGATGTTATCCAAGGGAAAGGCAAAGGGGCCGATACAGCTTGGCACCATTGACGTTGCAGTTCATTTATTAACGTGCAAGTGGCTGAGCACTCCACAGACATGTGTACCCTTAACGTAGTTCTCAGGGAGATTCAGCGTGACACAGAGTGTGACAAGGCTAGCCCTTTTGAAATACAGGTACAACAGAAACAGGAAGAAAGAGTGAGAGAAAGTTGTGGTGAAAGAGTACAGCAGGGTTCACCACCACCCCCTGCCAGAGCCTCGTGGAGTTTTCGCTCAATAAACACTCACAATGCCCGGTCTGGGAATTGAAACCGCGATCCTACGACCGCGAGTCTGCTGCCCTAACCAGTTGGCCATTGCGCCTCCACACACACACACATATATATATATATATATATAAATATATGTGTGTGTGTATGTATGTATGTATGTATGTATGTATGTATGTATGTGTGTGTGTGTTTCTGTTTGTATATATATATGTGTGTGTGTATATTATATATATAAATATTAGTTGTATATATATATAGTTAGTACCCTTTTAGTATCCATTTGTATATTCAGTATACAAGGAGAATCACATAAGATTCCTCAGATGTTCCCCACTAACTGTTGGGTAAGGTTATGTTAGTTAACTAAGAAATGTAATCTTAAAGATGGTATTTACTTATTTTCAGAGTCCATAGACAAAAATCCATCTTTAAAAATACTATATCATTCAAATACATAAACCTTTATGTAAGGTGTAACATTGCCTATTAAAAAGTAAGACGGTTTTTCCCTTGTCTTGATATAACTTACTTTGTAACAGTTACAATAGCTAACAGAATTCGGATCTTTTAGGTTTGAACGGCAGTTTTTTCTAGTGGTGTCATATGAAATTGAGTGTGTTTGTTATTCCTTGTACTGACATCTTTGCGATTGTTGTGAATGAATGTCGTTCATTTCCATTATTCTGTGAACACCTGTCCAGCCATGGGGGAAATATTACCTTACTTGGAAATAAGTAAGGGTCGGTGACAGACAGAGCATCTGTCCATAAAAAGAATTTGTATTATAAAACACTTTTCACCTATGCAAGCATGGCAAAATGAATGTTAAAATGTTGTTGTTGTTGTTGGTGGTGGTGGTGATGGTGATGAAGATGATGATGATGATGATGGTGGTGGTGGTGGTGGTGGTGGTGGTGATGGTGATGATGGTGGTGGTGGTGATGATGATGATGGTGGTGATGATGGTGATGATGGTGGTGATGATGATGATGATGATGGTGGTGGTGGTGGTGGTGATGATGATGATGATGATGATGGTGCATCAGAAGTAATAGTTATTACTGAAGGTCATTAGACAATGGATGTTATTTCCTGTCAGGCCATCTTTGTGTCCTTGTAGCTGTTACAAAATAAGTTGGTTAAATGAGAATGTTTTTTTTTTTTTAAATACTTCAACAATGTTCCTGCAAGACTTGTAATGTATTAACTTTGCTCTTGAAGCATGTTTATGAAGTTGGATGTTATTCATGGTTTATTCATAGTTCCAGGATATCATTGCACCAGGTGAGATTGTATTGTTGAAGAATTTACTGAATGACAGAACGGCATCAGAATTTTGTAGTGATAAAAAGAGTTAGAGGAAGAAATAGATGAAGGCATTTTAGAGGAGATCAAATTGGCAAAAGTAGGTGCTCATATTCTAATGAATCCATCTGAGGAGTTGGAAAGTAATGGTAGGAAGAACATTTATGACGCTAATGAATCTGAAGTTTGTGTTGAGTGCAAACATTGTTTTTAAGATAACAGAATTCGGATCTTTTCGGTTTGAACGGCAGTTTTTCTAGCGGTGTCATATGAAATTGTCACCCATAATTAGTATCGATCTATTGCATTTCAATCTGTTTTAGGGTTAGGGTTAGGGGTGGGGAGAAGGGTATCTTTTTTTTCTTCACAAATGTAAATAAACCCAATCTGTTTCTTAAACGAGGGGCATATTCATACGGCACAGAATGTTTTTTACCTCGATGGACGTCATCGATTGGTTGAAATTGCAGAAATTGAACAAAAAAAACAACAAATATCTTACAAACTATAGAATTTTCTCAATAAAGCCAAGAGAAAAAGATGTTTTATAAACACATTCTACCAGTATACGAAGTTTAAAAGTGTTTAGTTATGTGGAAATTATTTTTAAAAACTGCCGTTCAAACCAAAAAGATCCGAAATGTTTCATTAGAGAAGATGCAACCAGACAGAATGCAGAGAAGTATTTCAAGTGAGAAAATTCTTTGACAAACTCGATGCTGTTATAGGATTTGCAGACTGGAGAGTTATATTTGTTTTCACTTTTAGAAATATTCTTTTACTGGTTTCAGTCATTGATCCATCACTAAGCAAGACCTCAGTTATTGCTTTATCAACTGTGACAGAATGAAAGACAAAATAGAACTGGGTTAGATGTTATTGAATATCACATGATGTTCTGTCAGATGCTCTACCAACTCTGTCAGTCACTCAGTGAATCCTTCAGAGAATAGCATTTTGCAAATTTAGATTTTAAGTTGTCTCAACAATTGTTGCTTGATGAGATATAAGTTAGTTTGTTTAGTGGGAAGATGTTGATACTATCTATATTTAATAAAGAACTGTCAGCTGTTAACTGTCAAGTTAACTTAGTTGTGTTATAGATAAACATAACATTTATAAATCCTCAAAATGTGGGGTGGCCTTGCTTACTAGAAATAGCAGCCAAATCTCTCTCAAACCATACCTTGCTATCTTATAAATTACTATAGATAGCGCTGTTTAGGATTATCTATTTATGAAAATGATTGGAAGGATCATGGCTTGCATGCTTTTCATCAGAGGTTTGCTTGATCAAGGCGAAATTATGACTGAAATATAACAAGTAAACATGCATCAATATATTTGTAGCTTTCAAAGCTGGATGTGTCTGTGTATATTTAGTGTATGTCTGTTTTAATGCCACAGCTTCTTTGTCAGTTGTTGTTGTTGTTGTTGTTTAGCTTGTGCTGCATAATTCCAAATGTACGAAAGTCTGGCTCCAATGTATAGCTGTATCTCTTGCTTAAAAATGGACAACCAGAAATAATATGGTTATAATTGTCCAGCAATCTCTGTAGTTGCAGCAGTCTCAGTGCAAATCTTTACCATATTACTATAACAGAATTTAAAAAAAACACCCTACCCTCTGCTTTAAACAACCCACTGAACAAGAGAATGGACAATTAAAAATGCAGTCCTCTTTTCAGAAGCTAGGTTACTTCAATGTACAATGGTGTTATTTGGTCAGTATTTGAAATAGTTCGTGCTGCCAGTGGCATGTAAAAAGCACCCACTACACTCTCAGAGTAGTTGGCGTTAGGAAGGGCATCCAGCTGTAGAAATTCTGCCAGATCAAGATTGGAGCCTGGTGCAGCCATCTGGTTCGCCAGCCCTCAGTCAAAATCGTCCAACCCATGCTAGCATGGAAAGCAGGCGTTAAACGATAATGATGATGGTGATGATGATGTAATAGGTGCACTAAATATCCACTTATTACAACTAGTTTGAATATACATGGTCTGATCAATAAGTATCCGGACTGTTCCCATAGCAACAAAGCTAAAGCACACAGTGTGAAGCTGCTTGGCACAGATTGACCTTGACCTTTGCTGTGCATGTGCACAAAGTTTTAACGTTCTAGCTCACTTCCACTGTTTACAGCAATGCTTGGAAGGAAGGTGTGTAGTATGTGATCATCGCATTGACCATGACAGAGAAAGTTCAGGAGAGAATCTGCATCATATTTTGCCAAAAGCTTGGTGATACCTGATCAGAGGCTTACGCAAAGTTTTCAAAACATTTTCCTCGTTCTTGACACAATCAAAGACATCTTATGCAGCTGAAACCCAAGTGTCCTTTTGGTCAGCTGAAAGCAGTTTTGGCACAAACTCGGCAGACACACGTCTCATACCGAAATCTTCAGTGATAATGGACTGAACCATAACTAATCTTGCACATCCTCTGATAACTCACAGAGGGTGATTCCCCTCACAGCTGCACACACATCTGCAATGTTTTTCTCTGTTCTGCTGGTTGCAGATCTGATCTCCCAGAACATTCATCAATATCAACATCTGAACTCCTCATACACTTGTGTGCAGCTCATACACTCCTCTCCATACACTTAGTGCACATGCACAGCAGAGTTTAAGGTAAATCGGATCTTTTCGGTTTTAACGGCAGTTTTTTCTAGCGGTGTCATATGAAATTGTCACCCATAATTATGACCCTAGTATCGATCTATTGCATTTCAATCTGTTTTAGGGTAAGGGTTAGTTAGGGTTAGGGTTAGGGGTGAGAGGAAGGGTATCTTTTTTTCTTCACAAATGTAAATAAACCCAATCTGTTTCTTAAACGAGGGACATATTCATACAGCACCGAGTGTTTTTTTACCTCAATAGACGTAATTGATTGGTTGAAATTGCAGAAATTGAACAAAAAAAACAACAAATATCTTACAAACCATAGAATTTTCTCAATAAAGCCAAGAGAAAAAGATGTTTTATAAACACATTCTACCAGTATACGAAGTTTAAATTTTTTTAGTTACCTAGAAATTATGTTAAAAACTGCCATTCAAACTGAAAAGATCCGGTAAATCTTTACCAAGCAACTTCACCCTGGGTGCTTTAGCTTCATTACTATAGCCACATTCCAGATACTTATTGATCAGACCTCATATGTTTCATTTGGTAAGAGTGTCCTCTCTCATTGCATCTTTCCCAATCAGTTTCAGTATTGTTACTAATATAAATTGAACAAACATGACCCAATCTTATTTTTCTCTTCGTAAATTTTTTATTTTGGTTTCTTGGGCATATTTTAATCCCTGAAATTTATTTCATTATTTTAAAATGTGTTGCATTTATTTGAATTGATTTAATAATAATGAATAAATGAAATTAGAAAAAAGTTTGCTGAATTATTTAATTAGTGTACATAAGATCTGTATCTCAATATTTCTTACATCAAATTTGTCTTACATTCTTCTAGTATCAATAACGAACAGTGTCAATCACATGCTAAATTTGATTTGTAACAAGTTAAAAATTGATCATGTGCAAAGTGAAAAGTTCACCTCGTACTCAATCAAAAATGGTCAGCTATAAAATGTATGAGAGCAAAAAAGAAAATTATTACTTTTTTTTTTCTGAATATCTGTGTTTTAAGTATGAATTATGCTTTATCTTCTATTTTTCTACTTTTTCAATCACAGACAACATTTGGGAGATCAAAGGTATATATTTCTCTCTTTGTTTAAGTGGTTTTGTAGTGACATTACTGTAAAATCTTGTTAGTTTTACATCTTTACCGTTCGTAGCAAGCACATTGCATGAATATTTTATATTTTAAATTATTCTGAGAATAAAACATCAGAATAATTTATATAATGTTTAAGTATGATGTACCACTGTATAAACTGGAGTTTTACAAACTAAACTACTAATTATGCCTGAATCAGTTCCGTATTTTCACTGTTTTTTATTTGTTAAATAGCTGTGTTCAGCCATACTCTACTAAAAATCTCACATGTAGCTATTTAAATACATTAGGCATGATTAGGTTTAAACTTACCTTTGTCTATGTGTTTTTTGCCATCTTATATACAATATTCAATGTACAGTCTCACTGGGAAATTGATAATCATGCAGAGATATACAGAATGTATATATGGTTGTTACAGCTTATTCAATTTATTTTTTACATAAATTTTGGAACATTATTATTGTAGATGTGCATACGTGTGTAGTTATTTGGTTTCTCATCAATAGCATTGGGGTATATAGTTGATTGCATTCTGTTGATATACATAAAATTGTAGAGGCACATGGCCTAGTGGTTAGAGCAGTGGACTCGTGGTCGAGTGATCGCGGGTTTGAATCTCAGACCGGGCGATGTGTGTGTTTATGAGCAAAAATACCTAAGCTCCATGCGGCTCCGGCAGAAGGTAATGGCAAAACTTCTGCTGACTCTTCCGCCACAACTTTCTCTCACTCTTTCCTCTTGCATCTTGCAGCTCACCTGTGATGGACTGGCGTCCCGTCCAGGTGGGGAACCTATACGCCAAGAAACCGGGAAACCGGCCCTTATGAGCCAGGCATGGCTCGAGAAGGAACAAACAAAAAATATACATAAAATTCGCAAATGTTCTGTTTCACATGTCAAGATCATCTTTAATGCTATACTACATAAATTATTTTCAAGTGAAATGTGCATATGATTTATGTGAAGGCATCATTTAAACAGATCGAGAGTTTGTTGTCCAGACAGGAATAATACATTCTAAATTGATTGTAAGAGACTATAAACATCTCTACATAAACTGTTGTCAAACAAAGCACATGAATAAGCTGCTAAATATGCACTTACAGTTTCTTTTTCTGAAATTTTATACATTTGGTTAATAGTCTTGGAAAATTCTTTCTAATCATTGAACAACATCAAAAAGGCACCATACCTCACCTGTGGAAAGTCTCCTTCGTTAATCCTCATTTAGTTTCTTTTTTCTTTTTCCTTTTTGAGCAGAAAAGGATATAAGTTACAGAAATTAAATGCTGAAGGAATCTGAATTATAAAATTACTTTATAGAAGCAAGACTAATACAGTAGACCCCACTTTATAAATCCATCTTCAGACCACCTATTTTGGACTTATTAAACGAGGAATTTATTAACCGAGGGAACAAAATCTACCAATTGATTAAACATGTGGATCTATTAAAATACATACATGTGTGAATATACAAATAAAATCATTTTAAACAATGTTGTTGGATGAAAAATTTGTTGAGTGTTGTTTGCTTTGCTGGACACTTTGTTCACAAATCTGCATTGATTTTTTCTTCCATAAGAGTTCTAAAAAGATTCATGTCACTGAAATCAAAACTTTCAAGGCCACTTTCTTATTGAGTGAGATAGCATCTCATTTCAGCTGGTGTTGGAGGCTCTGGAACTCTTTCATGAACATCAATGTCAGAATTGCAATATTTCTTCTCCTTCAGTTTCCTTCTCAGATTGCCGAACATCATGACTGATCTCATCAAGTTTTTCTTCTTCAGTGATGGTCTCTGGAGCACACAACAGCACCATCATCTATGGACAACCAGTTCTCGAATTGCTTTTTGGTCAATCCAGTAGGCAGGGAAGACAGGATCAAATCTTGGTCAATCCAGTAGGCAGTGAAGACAGGATCAAATCCTGGTCAATCCAGTAGGCAATGAAGACAGGATCAAATCTTGGTCAATCCAGTAGGCAGTGAAGACAGGATCAAATCTCCATTAACATCTATGGCTTCATTTGGTTCTTCAGCCAAAACAAAACCACATTTGGTCCAACAATGTTTGATTATCTTGCTAGAGACCTTAATGGTGATTTACTTTACAAAAATGTCACGTTCAGTGTCTTCCATAGCATCAACAATCTCAAGCATTTCATGTCTGAAGTAAACTTTCAAGATGTTGTTTATCCCCGTGTCACACTGCTGCAGCACTGACATTGTATTGGGAGGAAGAAATTTCAAAGTGATATTCTTGAGATCATCAATGACTACATGAGAAGAACAATTGTCAAGTAGGACCACCACTTGTCTTCTAGATTCCTGCAAATGACAATCCCAAGATCTGAGCCATCTTCCATAGAGTTTTTCTGTCATCCAAGCATTGGTTGAAAAGTTGTACTGAATCAGAAGCATCTTGGTGAACCAGCCTTTCCAATTAAGAGCAAGTCTTCTTTGTCACCATTCATGTTACAGGCCACCATCAAGGTCACATGGTCCTTTGCCATCTTAAAGCTCCTCACAGTTTTCTTACAACTCTCATTGACATATGTATTCCCTGACATGCATGAAAGTAGATCCCAGTTTCATCAGCATTGTAGATGTCCTGTGACTGATACGATTTCAACAGAAGCTGCATGGTTGTCTCATGAAATTGGTGGGTTCCATCGATATCAGCTTTAGCTGCCTCACCTGCAAAGTATGAAATGTTTAGTTTGTGTTCTCTAAAGAGAAAAATGTGAACTAGTGAACTACAGAGCTTACCTTTTAGAACCATAAAAGTGGTTCCGTATCTTTTTGCCAATGGTAAAACCAGGCTTCAGATGCCTTAAAATCGTGCCTAACAAAGGTGTTGGCTTTGTGCATTAGGATCAGACCATTGACGAGCATGTTTCTTGAGCAAATAAATTGAAACCAATTGTAGAGAGCACAGTTCATCTGTTGGGGCTTTCTCTTTGGTGAACAGCCATCATGTTCTTTGACACAATGGTCATCTTCATTCTTTAACAAATTCTAGAGCAGAATTCTTGAAATTCCAAAACTCTGTACTGCTTTCCACTGAGTTGTTTTCCCAAGAGCTTTGTAACATTCTAACAATTGAATCTTTTCTGCCACGGATTTGTCCTGCCTCTCTCTTTTCATTTTGAACATTTTGAACAACTTGCTTGTGTTAATACAATTCTATATTTAAGAGATGATGAATTATGTACATTATTTACACTATTTACATTATTCATATTTGACGGATATCTGTCCTCATCTTGTTCGTTGTTAACACAACATTTCGGCTGATATACCCTCCAGCCTTCATCAGGTGTCTTGGGGAAATTTTGAACCTGGGTTCACTTGTGTGTGTGTGTCTGCCTCTGCACAAATAACAAATAACATGATTTTTTTTATCTTTAAATACTGACAGGTAGGTTCCAGCAGCCACAACCACCCAGCTGTCACGTGACACACTCCATCATCCAATGAATGAGAAGGGCATGTAATTTTGACAAGAGGTGTCCCCGGGGTCTACTTTTTCGTTTGAATGACAGGGTTGTGTGGTAGGCTCCAGCAGCCACCGACAGCAACTACATATCTATTCATCTATTTTTGGGCGATGGAGTGTACCATGTGATAGCTGGTTGGCTGTGGCTGCTGGAGCCTACCTGTCAATATTTAAGAGCAAAAATAAAAACACTTCATTCCTTCACTGTCACTTTAGAAAGAAGCAGCAACAAATTGATTTATTAAGCGATGGTTTGGATTTATTAAATGAGAGATTTTATGTGTAGAATTTCCGTCCCAACCCATTTTTGGAAAAATTAAGCGAGTGGATTTATAAAGCAGGATCTACTGTACCACATAGTACTGTTGAAGGGAAAAGTACAGCTCACATTTATCACACAATTAATTCACCATCATCATTTTAGCATCATATTTATCATGATAGTATTGATTAGACAAATCTGCTGTCCTGTATATCACGACTGATCTTTGTCTTCTGTCATTTTGGCTCCAACATCCTGAAATCTGACCTTACAATTTCTTCCGTGGGATCTTTTCGGTTTGAACGGCAGTTTTTTCTAGCGGTGTCATATGAAATTGTCATGGCTGTGTGGTTAGGGAGCTTGCTTCCTAGCTATATGGTTTCAGGTTCAGTCCCACTGCGTGGCACTTTGGGTAGGTGTCTTCTGCTATAGCCCTGAGCCGACCGAAGCTTTGTGATTGAATTTGGCAGGCGGAAGTTAGTGCCGTGTGTGTATATGTGCGTGTAGGTGCTTGTGCCTCTCCGAAAGAGAGAGAGAGGGAGAGTATCGATCTATTGCATTTCAATCTGTTTTAGGGTTAGGGTTAGGGTTAGTTAGGGTTAGGGGTGGGGGGAAGGGTATCTTTTTTCCTTCACAAATGTAAATAAACCCAATCTGTTTCTTAAACGAGGGATATATTCATACGGCACAGAATGTTTTTTACTTCAATAGACGTCAGTGATTGGTTGAAATTGCAGAAATTCAAGAAAAAAAACAAATAGAATTTTCTCAATAAAGCCAAGAGAAAAAGATGTTTTATAAACACATTCTACCAGTATACGAAGTTTGAAATTTTTTAGTTACCTAGAAATTATGTTAAAATCTGCCGTTCAAACCGAAAAGATCCCTTCCGTGTCTTCCTCTTCTGCAGGTGGATTCCAGTCAGCAAATGTGCCATTGTCTTCCTCTTCCTATATATTGCCTGATATCTTCAATACTCAGCCTTTTTCAGCTTCCCTAGCTGAATGCAGCTTTTCTATATTCAATGCTCATGTATCACCTTCCTTAAATCTGTGTTAAACATCTGTCTTCTGTACGGAGAGACATTCTTTTGCCACTTGAAGTAACAATATGATTATCATTATTCAACTATACAGACTGCTTCTGTAAATTAGCAGCAATCCAAGTATACTGAATTTGTTATAACATCATGTACAAGGCAATTTGTTAGGGTATGGAGAAATAAATAACTTGCATCTACTATAAGAAATTCTTTACTCCTTCTAGAAGTGGAATATCCATTGTGTTTTTCACATGGACATAGATATGCAGTTAAGAAGTTTGCTTTGTAATCATGTGTTCTGAGTTTAATCCCACGGCACAACACATTAAATAAATAAATGTCTTCTATCAGAACCACAGATCAATAAATACTTTGTGACTGGAATTTGGTCGCTAGAAAGTGTGGGAAGATCCACAATTTAATTTATTAGTTTCACAACAAGATTAAAATTGTATGTTTATAAATATACACACATGCTTATACGTGTGTGTGTATGTGTTGTAAAAGTTTTAGACATCAGCAAGAAAACAGAAAAACCATAGCCTTGCAAACTAAGTCCCTTGAGATGTTTGTTCTGCATCAAGTTAGATACTTTTTTTGTTACTGTTCCTAATGCCAACCACGGAGTGGTTCATTAGGAAGGGCATCCAGCTGTGGAAACACTGCCAGATCAGACTGGAGCCTGGTGCAGCCTTCTGGCTTCTCAGATCCCGGTCGAACTGTCCAACCCATGCTAGCACGGAAAACGGACGTTAAACGATGATGATGATGATGTTGACATCAGAAATGACAGGACCAGAGATTTGCTCATTGAAAAATTGTGACACAAATTTTGGTATGAAATAAATAAAATTTGTTAATTTTATTGAGCATGAGAAACAAACTATTACAACTGCATGAATTATGTTTTTACATGCAGATATTATTAGTTAACATACTTCTATAAATATATAAATATAAGCTTCTTCCAATAGATCCTAGCATTCACTTTTTCTGTATTAGACAAATACAAGCCTAAAATATACTACAATAAAAGATATTAAAAATATGTCCCAGGAGGAGAAAGCACTCCATTTCTTTTAATCAATTGTTTTATATCCCTATTTACAACAAACTATCACATATTATACCCATATGCCTTTACATCTGGAGATCATATAATCCTACCTAGCCATCAGACCAAACAACATAAAATAATGTTATCATATACATCCCTCATAACAAGGTGATATCCTCACAAAATAAAGAACTAATACTTTAGGCATTACATACAATAGAGCTATGTTGCTCACACTTAAAAAAACAGAGCTGAGTATTTATATGTGAAAACATTCAGCTGCTGTAAGGGGAAAATGGATTCATAGATTCCACCAGGTTAGTTCTTAGGTCTTATGCTACAAACCACCACAAACTACAAATCATTTATAATAAAAGTTTTCCATTAATTCAATAAAACAACGTCTGTAGACCCGTAGTTGTCAGAATGCATAGTCACAGTCTGTTTCGATCACTTATTATCTGCAAGACCATAGCAAATACAGAGATTATGTAACTCCACACCTAAACATTGTTTACAATATTATTTTACTCTTTCCCCCCATCTAGTAAAGGCAAATACAAAATACACACTTACCAAAATAGTTATGTTATTGACTTTCTATAACCAATCTCTTCATCAGACTGCACAATTCTTTCAATAAATTTGTACTGTTTTGTACTGATCAAATCATCTTTGACTAGTTCTGTTACAAGCCTAACCCCAGATCTCCATATATATAAAACATAGTAACAAAATAGTACAAATAAAACTAAATAATTACACTAGACAACAGAAAAAGATCTTTGATAATCTATGTTTTGACATGTGTAGGAGGAACATGTGCATGTGTCTATATGTGTGAATATGCTACAATAAATTGTTATGTGCATAGAGAGAAAAAAATCAAAGCAATGATGGACATGTTTATTCTTAATGCATTTCAACAGATTTAAACATGAATATGCTAATCACTGTTGTATTTTGTCTGTGGAGAATAACATCACCTTCCAGACAATGTATGTTCATTCATGAGACATCTGATTCACTGTGGTGAGTGAACTTTGAGATGCCACAGTGTTTCAACAGTACTCGTGGTAAGTAGCTTGTTTACCAACCACATGGTTCCGGGTTCTGTCCCACTGCATGGAACCTTGGGCAAGTGTCTTCTACTATAGCCTCGGGCTGACCAAAGCCTTGTGAGTGGATTTGGTAGACGGAAACTGAAAGAAGCCCGTCGTATATATGTATATATATATATATGTATGTGTGCTTGTATGTTTGTGTGTCTGTGTTTGTCCCATACAACATTGCTTGACAACCGATGCTGGTGTGTTTATGTCCCCGTCACTTAGCGATTTGGCAAAAAGGGACCGATAGAATAAGTACTGGGCTTACAAAGAATAAGTCCCGGGGTCAATTTGCTCGATTAAAGGCGGTGCTCCAGCATGGCCGCAGTCAAATGACTGAAACAAGTAAAAGAGTAAAAGAGAGTATAACATCAGTTTTATGATATCAGCTTCAGTTATGGAGGTAGATCACACTCTTTTGAGGCCTGATGTATCCATTCGTGTTCTGAAATAAGAGACCACAGTTGCACCTTACATTTTGGTGCTCAAGAACTTAGCCCAATTTTGGAATATATTTGGTTGGTTGTTCCTTCTCGAGCCATGCCTGGCTCATAAGGTCCGGTTTCCCGGTTTCTTAGCGTATAGGTTCCCCACCTGGACGGGACGCCGGTCCATCGCAGGTGAGCTGCAAGATGCAGGAGGAAAGAGTGAGAGAAAGTTGTGGCGGAAGAGTCAGCAGAAGTTTCGCCATTACCTTCTGCTGGAGCCGCGTGGAGCTTAGGTGTTTCACTCATAAACACACACATCGCCCGATCTGAGATTCAAACCTGCTATCCTCGACTGCGAGTCCGCTGCTCTAACCACTAGGCCATGTGTCTCGACAATTTTGGAATATATTTGGGATGTTGAACCTAAAGCCACATCAATCTTACCCAAAAGACTCTATTTGTAACAAAAATAACATTATTAACGCTATTAATATACTACATAATATTAAAATAACCACATATTACTAAATTAGTTTATTTCAATAGAACATTAAAAAAAAATATCCGTCAAATGTAAATAATGTAAATAAAAAAAACTTATAGTGGTATTAGAATCTATAGTAATTGAAACAGAAAAATATATGTATATAAAATATATGTATATAAAATATATGTATATAAAATATATGCATATAAAATATATAAAATGGTCATTTGTTCAATAATAACAAGTAAAAGAGTAAAAGAGAGTATAACATCAGTTTTATGATATCAGCTTCAGTTATGGAGGTAGATCACACTCTTTTGAGGCCTGATGTATCCATTCGTGTTCTGAAATAAGAGACCACAGTTGCACCTTACATTTTGGTGCTCAAGAACTTAGCCCAATTTTGGAATATATTTGGTTGGTTGTTCCTTCTCGAGCCATGCCTGGCTCATAAGGTCCGGTTTCCCGGTTTCTTAGCGTATAGGTTCCCCACCTGGACAGGACGCCGGTCCATCGCAGGTGAGCTGCAAGATGCAGGAGGAAAGAGTGAGAGAAAGTTGTGGCGGAAGAGTCAGCAGAAGTTTCGCCATTACCTTCTGCTGGAGCCGCGTGGAGCTTAGGTGTTTCACTCATAAACACACACATCGCCCGATCTGAGATTCAAACCTGCTATCCTCGACTGCGAGTCCGCTGCTCTAACCACTAGGCCATGTGTCTCGACAATTTTGGAATATATTTGGGATGTTGAACCTAAAGCCACATCAATCTTACCCAAAAGACTCTATTTGTAACAAAAATAACATTATTAACGCTATTAATATACTACATAATATTAAAATAACCACATATTACTAAATTAGTTTATTTCAATAGAACATTAAAAAAAAATATCCGTCAAATGTAAATAATGTAAATAAAAAAAACTTATAGTGGTATTAGAATCTATAGTAATTGAAACAGAAAAATATATGTATATAAAATATATGTATATAAAATATATGTATATAAAATATATGCATATAAAATATATAAAATGGTCATTTGTTCAATAATAACAAGTTAGTTTGATAGAATTTTCTAGAGTGAGATTTACCAAGACAGTCCTGCTAAAAAGGTTCTAGCAATAATCTACCATCATGTGTGCATCATACCTTTCTCTGATTCCCCTCTTCCATTGTTTTACATTCTATTGAAGTCTTTCACTTTGTTCTTTGCATAAATCACAAAACCTTTCTGGAAAGCAATCTAAATGTGGAGAGAATGGATATTGATACTCATGTTACAGCCAAGATTGTTAAAATTGAAGAGCATGGTCTTCTGCTAATTCAGGATTGTTATCACCCCGAATTAATAGAAGTTGTCAAGAAGGTTTTTGATTACTAAATAGAGAGAAAAAAAAAGACCACATTAAACGTTTATGAATTCAGTCCAAGGAATTTACTTCAGAAGTCATCAAAACAGACACCTTCTTTGCTTAGTGTCTCTACTCTAAACCAGTGGTTCACAAACTATGAGTCGCAACCCACAGATGGGTCACGAACGGAATCTTAGTGGGTCGCAAAAAGTTATAAAATTACGCATTAGCTTTGATTAACTGCTGTCTATTGAGATAGTTCAAGACTTATGTTTTCAATACCAGACTTGTTGTTTTATCAAGCAGTAGGCTTTTTCACGAACTTAACAAATCAGAGGTACCCAATCATTTCCACCGAACCATTAAAAGTACTTCTCCCTTTCACGTCATCTTACATTTGTGAAGCTGGATTTTCAGCAAGGGTTGGGATTAAAAGCAAATATCGAAATAAACTGCAACTCTCAAATTCTTTACACCTGAAACTATCACACATTGAACCCGATGTTAATTCTATTATTGAGCGTAGCAAGAAACAGGCTCATCCTTCTCACACGCCTCACTGAAGATGTAGTCTGAAATAAATTTGTTAATTTCATTAATGTTTTTACTCAGTAGAGTTAAGTGGGTCGTCGTAAACTGGTGTGATAAATAGTGGGTTGCGACTCTAAAAAGTTTGGGAACCACTAAATCAGTTTATTTCAATACAAAAGTTTAAAGTCTAAACTTTAGTATTGAAATAGATTGATTTAGTAGCAAGTGTTTGACTTAAAAGTATGTACTGTAACTAATACCATTAATATTGTTGTTACATTTGTATCAAAATATAAATCATTAATTAGTTGGAACTAACAGGGCAAAACTGGGGCCATTTTTGGTATCAGCACTCAAAAATTTACTGAAAAGTAGGTCTAAATTATGGTGCAAATGATGTCCCTAATTGATATATGTGGATATGGCACGGCTTGGCTTTGCGAACGAAGATCAGGAAGGCTGTCCACGTCGCGTGCATGCACGCTCATGACTTACAAGTCCAATATCGGAAAGGCAGGTCTGTGAGCAGTGTCCACAGATGAAGGTAATATCCGGTGTGGTGTCAGAGGCGGCTCGCGCCTTCCTCCTGTGTCTCTTGTCTTTAAGTGTGTCTCTTCTTTGTTCCTCAATCGTGCTGACTGTGTTGAAGATCATGTGGCGCCAGACATCACGGTCCGCAGCCAGGTCTGACCAGCATTGGTGGTTAATATGACATGCTGTTTGAGACTTCTTGGAGGCAGTCTTTGTAGCGCTTCCTCGGAGCTCCTCTCATTCGGTGGCCGGTGGAGAGTTTGCCAAACAGGGCAATCTTTGGAAGGTGATGGTTCTCCATTCTGGAGACATGCCCTGCCCATCGGAGGTGGTACTTCAGTAGCATGACTTCAATGCTGGGGATCTCGGCCCGCTCCAAGACCGCAATGTTTGTGACGAAGTCACTCCAGTGAATGTTGAGGATGGTGCGGAGACATTGCTGGTGGAAGCGCTTGAGGAGACGGATGTGACTGCGGTAAGTGATCCAGGTCTCTGAGCCGTGGATATATCAATATACAAAAGGGGTATGTTGTATCTCCAAAACTAGAACTGAAATAGCAAAATCAATGGTATATTTGGAATCAGTACCCAAAATACACCCCAAAATACATCTAACTTGTAATGCATTAAGATGTAAGGTGAAACTTAATTAGCAACATCAATATATAAAGAGTTGTGTTGTATTTCCAAAAGTAGGGGTGAGACTATCACCCCTACTTTTCGAGATACAAAAGAATAAACTCAGAGGATTTCAATTACAATTTGTAATTATAAAGAGCTTTATCCATTATATAATCAGAATGTTCCACTGTTGAATGTTTTGAATGTTTTGATCAGACAGAGATGTTAGACTAGTGTGACGCAAGCTGCTGAAATAATTTGACATTTATATTAATTAGTTGCTTGACTGTTTGAATGATTTCTATAAAAGTTTAAGAATCATAAACAGTTTGTTCAGTTCACAATGTATGAAAGAAAATCTCAAATTTGTGTTCAGATTGCTTTGTGACTGGAATAGTATAATAGTATATAATAATGTTCACAAAGTAAAAATAATGTTAGTAAGTAGTAATGTTTTCTGTAGTGATATTATAGGTCTTGTTAGTTTGTTGGTTACCAGGATCTTTTCGGTTTGAAAGGCAGTTTTTTCTAGCGGTGTCATATGAAATTGTCACCCATAATTATGACCCTAGTATCGATCTATTGCATTTCAATCTGTTTTAGGGTTAGGGTTAGTTAGGGTTAGGGTTAGGGGTGGGGGGAAGGGTATCTTTTTCTCTTCACAAATGTAAATAAACCCAATCTGTTTCTTAAACGAGGGACATATTCATACGGCACAGAATGCTTTTTTTTACCTCAATAGACGTTACTGATTGGTTGAAATTGCAGAAATTGAAGAAAAAAAAAACAACAAATATCTTACAAACTATAGAATTTTCTCAATAAAGCCAAGAGAAAAAGATGTTTTATAAACACATTCTACCAATATACAAAGTTAAAAATTTTTTAGCTACCTAGAAATTATGTTAAAAACTGCCGATCAAACTGAAAAGATCCGGTTACTAATTTCTCTGATGTGATCTTTGATGATGTCTTTCTACAGTATGTGTCTTGTCATTAAAGTTGTCATTAATGTTACTAACGGTTTTTCTTTTGCTTTTCTGTTTTGACATTATAAAGTCATCAAGTAATATTAATATCTTTGTAACGATCCTCCAGTATTTTGTCTGGCTCATAAAACATTAGATTTATTCAGAAAGCCTTATTATTCTGGAAATAGGTTTCATTGATATACATTTATTCTAGATTTTTTCCCCCGAGAGCAATAAATTCTCTCAATGTCTACAGCTATTAAGGTTTTGCTGCCAACTAATGATTTCACTTGTAACCATTATTACCAGTTCTACGAATAACTCCAATGTCTTCTGTTGTTTCATAGAACAATTCCATCATTGAATTTAAAGGTAGAATATGTTATTTGGCATATTGGCCTGCAAGTGAGATCCATGCTGCACAAAGACAGAATATATGGCATAAATAAATATGGTGAAATCGAATAAAGGAACTACACACAAGAGAATTATTTGTGGTTCTACAGTTTAATCAGCTTAAAGTTAATTGAAAGACCAGTTCATTAAACAGCTTTCTTTTCGACAGATGGTTGGACTAATTGAATGTTTCCAAAAGCTCTTTGCATTTATACTTCCTTCTGAAAGTTTGCTTTCCAAACAATCCTCATCTGTTTAAATTGTTTTCCTTCGAATATTCTACAGTCCATAACTACTTATCTATTACTACCATTTATTGAAATGTGGCATGTATATATACATACGTGCCACATTTCACTTTCTATGTGTCATTTCATAGAATTAGTAACTTCGTTTTGCATTCGGTATTCAAAATTATTGTCATCACTGTTGCTGCTACTGATGTCGTTTTAAACAATTGCTTTTCTTTGTTGGTTGAGGATGGATATACTTACATCATCATCATCATCATCGTCGTTTAACGTCCGCTTTCCATGCTAGCATGGGTTGGACGATTTGACACGACTGGCGAACCAGATGGCTGCACCAGACTCCAATCTGATCTGGCAGAGTTTCTACAGCTGGATGCCCTTCCTAACGCCAACCACTCCGTGAGTGTAGTGGGTGTTCTTACGTGCCACCGACATGAGGGCTAGTCAGGCAGCACTGGCAATGACCTCACTCAAATCTTTTACACATGCCACCGGTGCGGGTGCCAGTAAGGCAATGCGGGTGACGATCACACTCGAATGGTGTTTTTTACGTGCCACCAGCACGGAGGCCAGATGGCCGCTCTGGCAATGATCACGCTCGGATGGTGCTCTTAATACCCTACTAGCACAGGGCACGAGTGCCAGTAGTGCGACGCTGATCACGCTCGAATGGTGCCTTTTAAGTGCCACTGGCACGGAAGCCGGTTAGCCGCTCTGTCAACGATCACACTCGTATGGTGCTCTTTCCACCCCGCTAGCACGGACACCAGTCATCGAATTTGATTTTGATTTTTCATTTTTGATATACTTACATTTACTGAGACCATTAATTATGAAGTCAGCAATACCTGACTAGAGTTTGTAGGGTAAGAAGATTTGCTTGTAAAAGGACTTTATATTATAACTAGCACTAGTGCTAGTGCATGCATATACAGCTGCATGTGTGTGCACATACACGCGAGTACTGTCCAAATCTCCGACCAATCACATACAGCTAGCTGGCATTCAATTGGCGTATCAAGTTTCGGGCATTTTGATTGGCTTTTGGATAGAAAATTCACAAAAAAGTCACTTCTATTGATTTTTCAATGGCTTTGCGGGGTGACTGGGGAAATGTAAAGATGTGCACGACCACCCTTGGACAGTTTTGAATGACCATAGAAAGTGCGAGCCCACTAACTAAAAAATTGTGGATTTGTATAAAGGACACACACGCAGACATTTTGCCGTTTATATATGTAGGGATTATGTTAAAACAGCTGGATTATCAGGATTCTTTTAAGGCAAGCAAAACTGTTGAATTTCTTTTCATACTCCATGCATGACATTCACCTCTCAAAAGTTCTAACACAGGATTTCTTTTGACCTGCTAACTTATCCTATACTTTGAGTTTCTTGTTTTCCAACATTAGTTAGTTATATCTTATTAACTTGTGCACATATCTCTTATTATAAAAGGCAGATTTTATCTGCCTCCCTTTGTAAGTTATAGAAATCTACAATATAGGATTTCTTTAATTACAATTTACCTAGCATTTTAAGAGTAGAATGCATCGGGTCATGCCAGGTCCAATTTTAAAAATTTAAACTCCAATTAAGCAAAATTTACAGAAAACTCACATTCTGGTGTGTATGTCAAATGCTTTTCTTAGTCTGGTTTACAGCACACGCAAACGCACACACACAGTGTGCAACGAATAAAGTGAAACTAGATGTAATATTTGTTTCTGTCTATCACGCTGATAGATACATGAGTAAAATGTATGGGAAGCTAACAGATAAGGGTGAGTGAAAATGTTCTTCGAAGAGAGTAAATTAGTGACAGAGTGATTTGAGGAAGACTAAACTGAAAGTATGAAACAGTGTTTATGTATAAACAGACGACACTTATATAAACCCTTTCGTTACCAAACCGCCTGAATTTACCTATTCATATTTAAATGAGAATATCAGAGTAAATCTCTTTAGTACATTCGTGAAAACACGTATTATACTTCGTAAACACTTCAAATAAAGTTTTGTACAAAAATCGAAGTGTAATTTTAATTCCGTGAATTATGGGAGATTTTTTTCCGAAATTTGTTCCTATTGTGTTTTCAAAATTTGTAATTCTGACAAAAAATGGATACGAATTTCATTATATCAAGCAGCGAGTCAGAATTCGAAGGATTTTCTACTGAAGACCTTCATATATCTAACTCTATGACTGAAAAAAAAAGCATCTTTATATAAGAGTGAAGTTGTGTGTCTGTCTCCTATGATTTAGATTCGTAACTACTCCCACATTTTGCGGTGCAGTTTAACCAAAAGCGGGTATCTTATAGTCGTGATTCATATCGAGCCCTTCTGGGTATTAGCGCGCGTCTACGATGAGTCTACGATTTAAAAAAAATTACCATCATATTTTTCCATTTTAATGCATTTTTTTCGCTTTTATATAAGGGAAGTAACTCTCTAAAAATATCTACGATGTGCCAACGATTTAAAAAAATAATTTACCTTAATTTTTTTTCAATTTTTAATGCATTTTTTTGCTATTTTTTGGCTATAACTCTCTAAAAATGCTTATATAGTTATTTCCCTTACAAACCCAAGCAACGCCAGGCGATACTGCTAGTGAATAACTAAAAGATGTTAACTTAGTGAGAGTGCCTCTACAGAATTGCTTAACTCGTTACAAATAGTCGTTATAGATAAACAATGCTAAAATCATTAAGGCTGGAATACTTCTGCTTATTCAAGGCTGTTATGATTTCCATGTTATGCAACTTGGAAGTCAAAGGGAAAAAAATCACCACCGCCGCCACCACCACTACCACCACCACCACCACCACCACCACCATCATCATCATCATCATAATCATCATCATTTATCTCCATGTTCCAAATTTGTATGGGTTTTGCACAACGAAATTCCACGTTAAGACAAGATTTTCACGAATGCGATGTTTCTGTGTGAAAAATATTTATTATGAAGTCTAAGGTTTAATATACGGTATAGATGTAGGAGGGGTAATTTTAAGCATGAACAAGAAATGGATTTCAGTGGAGGACAAATACAGACAGTAATTTCATTTCAGATAAACAGAAACCATTTTCCTTTCAGAAGGATAGCCTGATAGTTAGAAAATTTGGGTTAGAAAAGTTGGATTTTATCAGTTTTGATGGAGATTTTTCAAGATTTTATTTCACCACACCCTTGTAAATGAAGGGGCAAGCTTTATATGAAAAAAAATTTTTTTTTACAATAGGTGCAGGAGTGGCTGTGTGGTAAGTAGCTTGCTTACAAACCACATGGCACCTTGGGCAAGTGTCTTCTTCTATAGCCTCGGGCCGACCAATGCCTTGTGAGTGGATTTGGTAGACGGAAACTGAAAGAAGCCTGTCGTATATATGTGTGTGTATATATATATATATATATATATATATATATATATATATATATGTGTATATATATATATATATATATATATATATATATATATATATATGTGTATATATATATATATATATATATATATATATATATATATATATATATATATATATATATATGTATATATATATATATGTATATATATATATATATATATATATATATATATATATATGTATATATATATATATATATGTATATATGTATGTATTTATATATATATATATATATATATATATATATATATGTATATACTCTTTACTCTTTTACTCTTTTACTTGTTTCAGTCATTTGACTGCGGCCATGCTGGAGCACCGCCTTTAGTCGAGCAACTCGACCCCGGGACTTATTCTTTTTGTAAGCCCAGTACTTATTCTATCGGTCTCTTTTTGCCGAACCGCTAAGTGACGGTGACGTAAACACACCAGCATCGGTTGTCAAGCAATGCTAGGGGAACAAACACAGACACACAAACACACACACATACATATATATATATACATATATACGACAGGCTTCTTTCAGTTTCCGTCTACCAAATCCACTCACAAGGCATTGGTCGGCCCGAGGCTATAGCAGAAGACACTTGCCCAAGATGCCACGCAGTGGGACTGAACCCGGAACCAAGTGGTTGGTTAGCAAGCTACTTACCACACAGCCACTCCTGCGCCTATATATATATATATATATATATATATATATATGTATGTGTGTGTGTGTGTTTGTGTTTGTGTGTCTGTATTTGTCCCCCCAACATCGCTTGACAACCGATGTTGGTGTGTTTACGTCCCCGTAACTTAGCAGTTTGGCAAAAGAGGCCGATAGAATAAGTACTAGGCTTACAAAGAATAAGTCCTGGGGTCAATTTGCTCGACTAAAGGCAGTGCTCCAGCATGGCCACAGTCAGATGACTGAAACAAGTAAAAGAGTAATAGAATGCCTCAGTGGACTTTTGGAATACCACACCCACATAAATTGGATTTCCTGTTTTGACAGGGATTGTTCAGCTTTTATGTTTTTTACCCCATCCTTGCAAACGATGGAGGGAAGCTTATTACAAAAAAAATTTTGAAAATTTATGATTACACCCACCCCACCCCTTCTGGACCGAATTTGTTGAATTGTTTTTGCACCACACACTTGAAAACAATGGGAAATGCCTTTTCTGTAACAAAGAAAAAAAAAACAATCTTGAAAATATGTGAATTTTTTCAACTCTCAGTATAAATTTTAGCCCTTTTTTTTCTTCCTTATGCTGTTAAAAACGATGGGGAAGCCTTGTCTGGTAAAAAAAAAATTTTTTTTGGAAATTGGTGATCACCATTACAATCCCCACTTCCTTTATTTTTAAACAGAAAATGAAATGTAATTCAAAAACAATAGTGAAATTTAAAATTCCTCCTCCCCTTAAATCCTAAAATGTCTGGGGTTTTTTCAAATTGTTTTTTTAATCCCGGTTTTAAAATATGGACAGTCTGAATCTACAATTTGTTTCTGCTCTTTTACTTGTTTCAGTCATTTGACTGTGGCCATGCTGGAGTAGCGCCTTTTAGTCGAGCAAATCGACCCCAGGACTTATTCTTTGTAAGCCTAGTACTTATTCTATCGGTCTCTTTTGCCGAACCACTAAGTTACGGGGACGTAAACACACCAGCATCGGTTGTCAAGCGATGTTGCGGGAACAAACACAGACACGCAAATATATACACACATATATATATATATATATATATATACGCATGGCTTCTTTCAGTTTCCATCTACCAAATCCACTCACAAGGCTTTGGTCGGCACGAGGCGATAGTAGAAGACACTTGCCCAAGGTGCCACGCAGTGGGACTGAACCCAGAACCATGTGGCTCGTAAGCAAGCTACTTACCACACAGCCACTCCTATGCCTATGTTTATAATTTGAAAATAATTATAATTATTTTCAAATTGTAAACAGAAACAAATTATCAGATGAAAAGATGTGTGATTTAAGGGAGATTTAACTGTTGTTTCTAGCACATCTCATGACCACCTGGTACCTCCCTCGTTACTTTGTCCCTCTGATGTGTATTAATATCTTTTCAATAGTTTTCTCCCCGCAAAACACATTTTATGGAATGATGAGGTAGAAGCAATAGTTTTGTTTAATTCGAGGATGGGTTCATTGCTGGGATTTAAACAACAACAAAAAAATTTGCAATTTGAAGTTTTCATCCGCTCTGTACCAAACGAGTCTGTGTGCGTGCATGTGTGTGTGTGCATGCGCGCGTGTGTGTGTGTGTGTGTGTGTGTGTGTGTGTGTGTGTGTAGGTGAGCTGCAGGTATTCAGCTAAGTGTATTTTCAAAACTATTGGAAAACATCAACACACATCAGAGGGACAAAGAAACGAGGGAGGTACCAGGTGGTCATGAGATGTGCTAGAAACAACAGTTAAATCTGCCTTAAATCACACATCTTTTCATCTGATAATTTGTTTGTCTATAATTTGAAAATAATTATAATTATTTTCAAATTATAAACAGAAATAAATTGTAGATTCAGACTGTCCATATTTTAAAACCGTGATTAAAAAAACAATTTTAAAAAAATTGTCTCCTTCCTGGAATGGTTATTTATCGGTTTCTTTATTACATTATATCATGTCTGGAAACGGTGCCATGTTTGAGGTATTTAAATGATTCATTAAGGTTTAAGGAGTATTATAGCAACAGTGATAATGAGTTACTTAGTTTTAATTTCACCCTGATAATGTATATTGTATCTATTTTTCTAATTAAATGATTAGTTAAAGTCATTCTCTTCATTTTGATCAGATATTCAACCTTTTCAACCTCTCGAGTGAATTTACTCCAGCAAATGTGGTCAACTTTTACATGACAATCAAGTTTAGTTCCTTTGGTGATGTTCTGAGCAACTCTGTTGTAGTTGAGCTGATAACAATGGTACAACTGAAAACTATAGCTGTGCTGATTCCTTCTGATATCTAAGATGCAGGAATTGTATCAGGTCTACTGTATTATATCTCATGCGGCGATAAGATATATTATATTTTATATAAAGGCGGTGAGCTGGCAGAAACGTTAGCACACCGGGCGAAATGCTTAGTGGTATTTCGTCTGCCGTTACATTCTGAGTTCAAATTCCGCCGAGGTAGACTTCGCCTTTCATCCTTTTGGGGTCGATAAATTAAGTACCAGTTACGCACTGGGGTCAATGTAATCGACTTAATCCGTTTGTCTGTCCTTGTTTATCTCCTCTGTGTTTAGCCCCTTGTGGGTAGTAAAGAAATAGGTATTTCGTCTGCCATTACATTCTGAGTTCAAATTCCACCGAGGCTGACTTTGCCTTTCATCATTTCGGGGTCGATAAATTAAGTACCAGTTATACAATGAAGTCAATGTAATCAACTTAATCCGTTTGTCTGTCCTTGTAAATCTCCTCTGTGTTTAGCACCTTGTGGGTAGTAAAGAAATAGGTATTATATCTCATGTCAATGCTGTTCTTGTTTAGCCTCAGGTCAGCTCTGATTGGTTAGGCCTTTACAGATCTGTAGTATTTTGATGATTCTATCAATAATCATTTTCTGTTAATGGTTATTTATTGTAATATCTGTGGTATGAAAGTTTTTATGTTTCATTTTTTCATGTACAATTCCTGTAATAAGTTTAACCCTTTCGTTACCAACCCGGCTGAAACTGGCTCTGGTTCTGTAGTACAAATGTCTTGTTTTCATAAGTTTTGCATCAAAATATACCACCAAACCTTAGTCACAATTTATATTCCTAATACTAGCTTAATGACAACTAAGTTATTTTACTAAATTCTTTGTTATATTTAAAATTTATTGAAAGAAACACAGAGTATCTCAAAATAAATACGGTAATGAAAGGGTTAACAAAGGTTTTAATATGGATATTACTGAGGATTATGATGATGGCCCTAGATTTTTCAGGTGTTTTATGTGCATTTCAATTGTTTGACTGAGGATTTTTATTATTTTCTGCATATTTGTTGGTACAGGTCGGGTTTCATACAGTTTTTACTCTGCTCAAGAAAGTTGTAGCAAAGATTTTGAAATAGATTGTGTGTATTTCATAGGTGATCAAATGCTGGAAGCAGTGTTCCTACTGCGTATGTGTTGGTAAGTGCATTGTTGCTATGGAGCATTGAATTTCGTGATTTCAAGATATCAAAATTAATAATGTAATCATGAGCTGAGGGAAAAACTCAGTTGGGGTCAATGGCATAAATATAGGAAATTAATTTAAATAACAAAGTACTGAATACTGATAGATTTTTACAAATAAAAGACTTATGAATAGTTTTTGGTCAATATACAGTTTTCTAAGCATATAAACTATTTTGAATTGATCAAACAGACTTTGTTAGACTGATGAAGCCCAATAAATCAAAACATATCTATTATTGTCTCTTGCTTTAAACACAGATCAGACATACTTTCTCCTAAGCATATATTAATTCATTTTGTGAGATAAAGTGTTAATTTCTCGAAATTAACCAAAGTCACCAAAAGTGATAGCTTGTGACAGCTTTAAACAAAATTTTCAGTGTAGTAGAAAATTTCTCCATAGTATTAAATATCATGTACAAGTATAAATAAATAAACACAGCTTCTTTACCAACCACATGGTTCCGGGTTCAGTCCCACTGCGTGGCACCTTGGGCAAGTGTCTTATACTATAGCCTCGGGCCGACCTAAGCCTTGTGAGTGGATTTGGTAGACAGAAACTGAAAGAAGCCCATTGTATATATGTATATATATATATATGTGCGTGTATGTTTGTGTGTCTGTGTTTGTCCCCCTAGCATTGCTTGACAACCGATGCTGGTGTGTTTATGTCCCCGTCACTTAGCGGTTCGGCAAAAGAGACCGATAGAATAAGTACTGGGCTTACAAAGAATAAGTCCCGGGGTCGAGTTGCTCGACTAAAGGCGGTGCTCCAGCATGGCTGCAGTCAAAATGACTGAAACAAGTAAAAGAGTAAAGAGTATATATTGTACCCATGCTTATCCAATCCATGCTAGCATGGAAAGCGAATGCTAAACGATGATGATGCATCAATTGAAAATAGGCAGTGCTGCAGTGCCTGGAGATGAGTTACCATTGGTCTCTAACAATCACAAGGGGTTTGTTTGCTTTTCTAAATTTCAATTAAGAATTTTTTAAAATTCATATGTAATTATGTTATGCTGTTTGTAAATAGGATATCAAATGTATTAAAAACCATAAACTCTACTGGGTAAAAGGAATCCATATAATAATGATTGTGTAGCCTTCTTGGTTGATGCTATAGAAAATATTTTGTGCTGTTGAGAGTGTGAGGTTCATTGCATTGGGGTATTCTTGTCAAGCAAAACTCATTCCCATAATTTGTTTCTCACCACAATTTCCAACAATTAAAGAATAAATAACAAATATAATTAAGATAATTAAGCAGTTCAAGGATTCTTTCATGGATCCTAATTATTTTTTATTTCGCAGTTTTTAATTTGAAATTCTACCAGGAATTCTTACCATGATATTGGTATCTCACTAGATGTAATTGCTAGTTTCCATTATTTAGATAATTTAACTAGTACCTGGATGTTTGTGGTTGTAGTGATAGTAAAGCAGCTACAATAAGAATTGAATAAGTTCAAAGGGTTTTTATCTCAGTTGATATCAAGAAATGGAATATATAACGCATGTTTAAAAAGCATGAAATTTGATATATGCCAAAGATATGCAATGGTTGAACGGTAATAAACTGAATATTATCCACTTACACATACAAGATTAACTTGCATAAAAGGTGGAACACAAGGAGGTTGAAAAGTATCAACTGAAAGAGATGGAAATAATAATAATGAAAATAATAATAATAATGAAATTATTGTATACAGTGCTCAGGTGCACCACAACTTGTCAGAAAGTGCGTATAAAGCCTGGAAAGCAAACAATGTATGAGTCAGATACATGCTTGTGTGTGTATGGAGGGGAGAAAATCACTGGGTATAAAGATCAGATGCTGATGATGTAATGTACCTGTAACAGAAGAAACTTGAGAAAGCAATACAATGAAATTTTTTTCAAAACATTGATTTGAACAAAAATTTGGCTACCATTTCTAGCTGATCAATCAAAGTATGTAGAGTAGGCATAGGCCACCTTTATATCAAAAAGCAGGCTGCATGAGACCTGATTCATCATCAGGTGGGGCACACTAGTAAAAAGAAATCAAGGTAACTTTTCATTAGTCATTCCATTTAGGAAGTTCTGCAGGTGCTAGGTTGGCTAAAATTCATGGAGGGGGATCCCTTGTTTGCCTTTTTGATTCACTAAGAAAGTGAATGTTAATGAAGATGATGAAGATGATGATGATGATGATGACTATACTTGGGTTACATCAAATGTAATTCTTCCTCCTTACAATTATTGCTTTGTTTCCAGTCAAACAAGATCATCATTTTTAAATCTCTGAACGAGATGTAAGCATTATTAAATCTCTGAATGAGATGTAAACAGTAACCGCTCGACAGTGTAAAGTATAATAGCCATCTCAATATGGCTAACCACAAAGGGTGGGTGTTACTGTAGCTTTTAGCCCCAGGAGATCATCGTCTCCAGCTGGCTTTAGGCACACTATCTGTGCCCTTATGGTATTTGCAAAGGGAGGCCATCCCTTTCTCGTAAGCCTAAGTGATACGCACCAGCCCGCTATTTCGAGGTTGTTGCCTCTTGTCAACGGGCTGTAATCACTGGATCACGATGAAAGGGAAAGCCTGTATGCAAATATATGTGTTTTTCTAGTAACTTCCGTCACTGATTTCGAAAAGGTCATTATTATTTAACAATATTTACCAGACAGGCAGAGTTAGCTCACTATCACATGTTTTAACCATTTATTCTATTGTTGATTCTAATGAATATTTGAAGAAAGGCATTAATAATACTTCAACCTGTCCAAAAGTCTGAGGTTGGGCATAAAGACATCATTATTTTACATTACGGGAGAGATATTTTTGGCCTTGTACCTAGTCCAAAAATACAATAGACAGACAAAAAATGTATGGGTTGTCTGCAATAAACTAGCAAGTAACTGGCAGGAAATAAGGATAACATCTTGAAAAATAAATAGTTATACATATGTAGTGGTTAAGTGTGTATCAGTGAACATAGATGCAAACGGAATGTGTATGTAAACAAATACGTAAACCGATTCATGATTGAAAAGCATTTATTTACAGGGTTTGATTCATTATAGGTACACTACATACAAAATGTAGGCAACTGCTATGAGTTGCTAGAAATACAGAGTACATAGTAGGAATGAATATGCTTGTGTGTGTGCGTATGTGCGTGTTTCATTCGAAACAATAGTCTATCGGCACTTTGAACATTTCTCTCTGTCTCTGTCGTCTGCCAAAAACCTTGGGTCGTAGATAGATCTATCTCGTCTGTCTGCTCCCGTCTCTGCTGCCATTGTCTGCCTACCTTTCTGTTTCACCCTTGTATTTATAATATTTGTGACAGCTAGAAAAACAGACATACTGCAGCAGAGTTTGTACCTAAATAGGTCAGTGCTTGTCCAGTTGAACTTCGCCTGACATGATGAGGTCGCAGGTCAAAGGGAGATGATCAATCAATTTATGACAGGACAAAGAAAACCTTTTTTCGCGCCTGTTGATCGTCGTGGTTTGGACGACCGAGAATTCTTGGATTCGGTTTCGAATCTAGGCTTAGAGAAGGAAGTGTTAATTCTTACACATAAATAGAAGATAAAGTTTAAAATGAAAACAATTCTGAAAAGTGAGTTGCTATATTTGTCTTCAAGCTTTGTACATAGAATTTGGTTAGATTTTATTTGTAGATGTTTTAGTCTTAGCTTTAGAGATGAATGTAAACTCTTTTTCAAGTGTGCCTTAATATTTTGAACCCCTTACACGGATCTTTTCGGTTTGAACGGCAGTTTTTTCGAGCAGTGTCATATGAAATTGTCACCCATAATTATGTCCCTAGTATCGATCTATTGCATTTCAGTCAATTTTAGGGTTAGGGTTTGTGGTGGGGGGAAGGGTATCTTTTTTTCTTCACAAATGTAAATAAACCCAATCTGTTTCTAAAACGAGGGACATATTCATACAGCACAGAATGTTTTTTACCTCAATACACATCATTGATTGGTTGAAATTGCAGAAATTGCAGAAAAAACAACAACATATATCTTACAAACTATAGAATTTTCTCAATAAAGCCAAGAGAAAAAGATGTTTTATAAACACATTCTACCAGTATACGAAGTTTAAAAGTGTTTAGTTACGTGGAAATTATTTTTAAAAACTGCCGTTCAAACCGAAAAGATCCCTTCACTGCTTCAATTCCTATTCTTATAACATCTGGGCAACGAAAAGAGAGTGTTGTGTGTCCAGCCTGTTGCTATGTACGCCATACAATTAACAAATGAATGTTGGAATGTGTGACATATGATGTTCAGTTAAGCAGAGGCCTAATGTGTCTGAAAATCTAGGTCTGTAGTTAACAGCCAATTGTTCAACTGTTGGTTTGCTTTGCCTTGGATTTGAGCCAACTTAACGCCAAATATATGCGTAGCATAGTAGTTTAATGTTTTATAAAACAACCAAAGTTTTTCAACATATTACGATGCAATTCCTAGTTTTGTGTTCAAAGGGAAATAACTTTATATTACTTTATATTACTGAAATTATTTCCCTTGGTTTATATTTCACTTACAGTAAGGCGACAACATGCAGTCATCTACAGATGTGGAATTTTCCAAGAGAATATATTTATATCTTCGTTATTTTTTTTTCTACTTCCCCTTTGCTGTCTTGGACTATTTTTTTTCTTGATAATTAATCAAGAACATTAGCGTAGGAGTGGCTGTGTGGTAAGTAGCTTGCTTACAAACCACATGGTTCCGGGTTCAGTCCCACTGCGTGGCACCTTGGGCGAGTGTCTTCTACTATAGCCTCGGGCCGACCAAAGCCTTGTGAGTGGATTTGGTAGACGGAAACTGAAAGAAGCCCGTCGTATATATATATATGTATATATATATATGTGTGTATGTTTGTGTGTTGTATTTGTCACCCCCCAACATCGCTTGACAGCCGATGCTGGTGTGTTTACGTCTCCATAACTTAGCGGTTCGGCAAAAGGGAATGATAGAATAAGTACTGGGCTTACAAAGAATAAGTCCCGGGGTCGATTTGCTCGACTAAAGGCGGTGCTCCAGCATGGCCACAGTCAAATGACTTGAAACAAGTAAATGAGTAAATAAGTATCAAGTATGGAAAAAAATAGTGACTACTCTCTGTTTTGAGGTGAAAGGAAGATGTCACATCCGGTTTGTGGGTCGTGGGAAAAAGAAACCAAAGTTGCAAGAGACGATTAAGCAAAGGATTTATCATGTTTTAACCAACAAAATACCTGAGATTAATGGCTTAATAAGAGTGTGTGGGTGGTGGGGTGATATGTGCACAAGATTGATGTGTGTAGGGGTTATTTTTTTTGGAGGGCAAGATTGGGTGGGTGCCCAAACCTTTAATATGCGTGCCTTCATATGTGTCTATGTGCATATGGATGTGTTAAAACTTTTGGCACCATTTTACCAAACTGCTAAGTTACAAAGGTAGAAACAAACCAACTTCAGTTGTCAAATACAGGTGGGTGACAAATGCATATAAATGAGGCAAGTTGTCAAGCAATGCCAAGGGGACAAACACAGACACACAAACATACATATATATACATATATACGACGGGCTTCTTTCAGTTTCCGTCTACCAAATCCACTCACAAGGCTTTGGTCAGTCCAACACTGTAGTAGAAGACACTTGCCCAAGGTGCCACGCAGTGGGACTGAACCCGGAACCATGTGGTTGGTAAACAAGCTACTTACCACACAGCCACTCCTGCGCCTATAATGATTTATATTTTGATACAAAAATAACAGTTCTATATTTAAAAGATGAGGAATTACGTACATTATTTACAATTGATGGATATTTGTCCTCATCTTGTTTGTTGTTAACGTATATCAGCCGAAATGTTGAGTTAACAACAAACAAGATGAGGACAAATATCCATCGATTGTAAATAATGTAAATAAGTATAAAACAAATGTGTAACAAAACATATGCTTGTGCACGCGTGTACGTGAGTCTGTGTTTGTACTCATACACACACACACACACACACACACACACATAGATAAACAGGTAGATAGATGAAGGTAAATATCAATTTACGGCGAGCTGGCAGAATCGTTAGCACGCCGGGCAAAATGCTTAGCAGTATTTTGTCTGCCGTTACATTCTGAGTTCGAATTCCGCAAAGGTCAACTTTGCCTTTCATCCTTTCGGTGTCGATTAAATAAGTACCAGTTACGCACTGGGGTCAATAAAATCGACTTAATCCGTTTGTCTGTCCTTGTTTGTCCTCTGTGTTTAGCCCCTTGTGGGTAGTAAAGAAATAGATATTTCGTCTGTCTTTACGTTCTGAGTTCAAATTCTGCTGAGGTCGACTTTGCCTTTCATCCTTTCGGAGTCGATAAATTAATTACCAGTTACGTACTGGGGTCGATATAATCGACTTAATCCCTTTGTCTGTCTTTATTTGTCCTCTCTGTGTTTAGCCTCTTGTGGGTAGTAAATATCAATTCGGTTTCATATGTAAAGATTTTGTTTTATATTTTAATTGGTTTATGAATATATGACGAGCATTTCACCCTTGTCAAAGAAAACTATTTTTCTGCTTGGAATTCTAGTTATTCTAAGTGTAACCATTGTGTATTTATAAGATACAAATCCAGTAAATGGTTGTGTTATGTTATATGTACCTAAATGTAAGTAACGTTCTACAATTAAATAATTACTCATCAGTAACCAAATCAAGTATTAGTCACATCCTATAGTGATCACTTGACAGTTTCTCCTCAAATACTAATCCTAATAAGCTAATTGAAACAATATCTATCATTAAGGAAAAAATAAAACAACAAAATGAGTATACTCTTGATTAGTTCTCTGAAATATTTGCGGTTGTTCAGAGTTGATTAATTACGAGCGCAGAAATTCAAATATCATATGTTCACAGCTACTATTAATTGGTAATAAACCTTAGTGGAATATCATCAGGTTTATGTATTGAGCTAAAATCATCATCATCATCATCATCATCATCATCATCATCATCATTATCATCATCATCGTTTAACGTCCGTTTTCCGTACTAGCACGGGTTCAACGGAAGCACGGGTTATGTATGTGATTACTTGCTAGGTTAATTATATTTAACGGGGAAAACAGATTAATTTGTATCTAATAAACGTGGAAGCTTGTGTTCGGTTGGTATTAGAATAAGCTTCAAAATAATATGTTTGCTTAACTAAGGGAACAGGGGACAAATATATGGGGTCTGATCAATAAGTATCCGGACTGTTGCTATAGTAACGAAGCTAAAGCACACAGAATGAAGCCCCTTGGCACAAATTGGCCGTGAACTCTGCTGTGCATGTGCACTAAGTTTCAATGTTCTAGCTTACTTCTGCTGTTTACAGCAGTGCTCGGAAGGAACATGTGTAGCATGTGATCGTTGCATTGATCAATGCAGAGAAATTTGTCATAGCGATACCTGCTCAGAGGCCAGTGGCCAGAACCCCCTGGAAAATAACCATAGCGAGGTTCATTCCACAGTTGAATTGGAACAGTCAAAAAAACTGATAGGCATGAAGAGGACAAAGATGAAGTGGCCGAAAGCAAATGATGCAGTGAGTTATAAAAAATTTGACAACGAGGTAGCAAGAATGACCACCAAATTCAAAGGCGACGACGAACAAAAGCTCAAAAACCTGGCTAATACAATCTACCAGGAAGGAGAGAAAAGATTTGGAGTGGAAACAACAAGGAAGGTAGAATCAACAGCAAAGAGCAGACCATCGAGGAGAGAAAGATGGATGGCAAAGATTCGAGAAGAGAAGAAAAACCTCAGAACCAGATGGAGGGATGCAAAGGAGGAGGAAAGAGAAGGGCTAAAGCAGCTATATGAAGGGATACATCGAAGAGGCCAGGGAACAGAAGAAAGAAGACATGCACCCAACACCAGAGCTGAAGACACCTCAGAAAGTGGGGGTCCTGCCATGTCAAAATGGTAGAGGAGTAGGGGCCGAAACCGGATGTGGTTCCTCCTGATGATGTCTTGAGCTAACTGGATCTTATAAAGGAGCTGTTGTGGTAGCAGACCACGAAACACAGTTGTAATTCCTTGCAGAAAGTGCATAGAGAGGAGTCTATGAGCTGCACACAAGTGTACAAGATGGCCGAAAAAATGTCGATAGTGAAAAACATTCTGGGAGACCAGCAGAACTGAGAAAAACATTGCAGATGTGTGTGCAGCTGTGAGGGGAGATGGTCGAATCCCCATCTGTGAGTTATCAGAGGATGTGCAGATTAGTTACGGTTCAAATTATATACATTAGTTACGGTTCAGTTCAGTCCATTATCACTAACGATATGGGTATGGGATGCTTGTCTGCCAAGTTTGTGACAAAACTGCTTTCAGTTGACCAAAAAGACACTCAGGTTTCAGTTGCACAAGATCTCCTTCATTGTGTCAAGAATGATGAAAAATTTTTGAAAACTTTGTAAAGGCCTCTGATCAGGTATCACCAAGCTTTCGGCAAAATTTGATGCAGATTCTCTGCTCAACTTTATCATGAGCAATGTGGTGATCACACACTACACACGTTCCTTCCAAGCATTGCTGTAAATAGAAGAAGTGAGCTAGAACATTAAAACTTAGTGCACGTGCACAACTGAGTTGAAGGTTAATCTGTACCAAGCAGCTTCACTCTGCATGCTTTAGCTTCGTTACTATGGCAACAGTCTGGATACTTATTGATCAGACCACGTATAGTTGTGTTAAATTTTGTGAGTTGCATTAAAATGGTGAGCTCATATCAAGATAAACAGTGCATGACCTTACAGGTGGAGTCCAATTAGAATTTTCTTCAGGTCAAGTAGCCCATCCTACTGGAAAGGTCCCTGAATAAGGTTAGTTTAAGGAGGATGAACAAAACACCCAAGTTCCCAGAGATGATTTATTCAAACCCCAAATAATTCCTCTCAACACATGGCTATGATGGTCCTCCACTACTTCTGCTCGTGATCAGAGATGTACATATTGTCGACCACTAAGGGACATGCTCACACTGGTTAAGGTCAAACAACTGACAAGCAAATCTGTGGTATTGAGCAGAATATTTGCTGTATCCTATCTTTTATACCATGACAAAACAATGTACATGATAACACTTCCAATCAGTTAAGATCAAAAGCCATGAGAGCCACTGCCTGGTACTGCATCAGGGTTTTGATACTGCATCAGGGCATTTATGGTACTGCATCAGGGCATTTATTATTATTATTGTTATAATAAATATTAATATTATTATTAAGGCGGCAAGCTGGCAGAATCATTAACGTGCTGGATGAAATGCTTAATATCGATGAAATAATAATAATAATGGATGAAGTGCAAAAGATTGTCTTAACTGGTACATCACACGTATTGAGAAGAGCATTGTCAATGTGAGAACTATTACTACCCATGTATTTTAATTTAACTTTATTTCTATCAAAAAAAAAAAAAAATTAACGAACTAGTGAGTTTAGTTTAATGGCCTACCAATGTATACTATGAGTTTCTTTGCCCTAAGAGTCGGGAAGACACTCGGCAAGAAATGGAAGCAAATTTGAAAGAAGAAGAAAAACCCATAAATTATAATAATAATAATAATAATAATAATAATAATAGGTGGCCAGTGCTGGAAGAAAGAAAGACAGAAAGAAAAAGAAAGAAAGTGAAAGGTGATGGTGATGGGACATGATGATGGAATTTATGGTATTCAATCATGGAAATGGCTAGTAGACAGCAGGTTGTCAAGTTCAAGAGATCTTAAAACTGATTGGAAGTCTTATCATGTACATTGTTTTTTGTTCATCACTACGGTCTGAGTTCAAATTTTGTTGAGGTCGACTTTACCTTTCATCCTTTCAGGGGTCAATAAAATAAGTACCAGTTGAACATTGGGGTTGATGTAATCAACTCATCCCCTCCCCCAAAATTACTGCCCTTGTGGCAAAATTTGAAACCATTATTATTATTATTATTATTATTATTATTACTATTATTACTATTATTATTATTATTATTATTATTATTATTGCCTTTGCACAGCTTGTAATACTGGAGACGTACTACAGTGTCAGCTGTTCACTACCAGTGAACTAAGGTAACACTCCTTATTTTTCGAGCGCCTTCCAGAGTATTCAAGCAGTTACAAGCAGTGCTGTTTTCTGCAAGTGCTCCACCCTTATTGCAGCCCCTATTTGTTCCATGTACTTCTCAAGATTTTTACTCCCTGTTCCCAGGGCTCCGACAATTATTGGTACTACTACCATCTTTTTCAATGACCATAATTGAATTATGATGTTGTCATTGTCGGCGTTAGATGCAGTAAGAGTTGGTAGCTGTGATATAGTCGGTGATGAATTTCATTGTGTCATAACATGGAGAAAGTGAGCAATAGCTTCCTGGTGGCAACGCAAGCTAGACTCCCTAAGCAGAGAAAAACTGATCTATTCAAGGAAGTTGTTAGGCTCCACAGAGATGTGAAAGGTTTCTCTGCCAAAAGAACACGTGGCCCATTTCAGTGCATCTGATTGGTTGACCAGGTAATTTGGTGTAATTGTTTAGGGGACAAATTGCACCTAAAAAACTAACCAATCAGAACAAATGGTTAAAACATGATCTTTATAGCTAAATGTTCTCTGCTATGTCCAAACAACAACTATAAATAAAAGGGAGAGAGAATAGTTTGTCATTTATGCTTTTGTTAATCCATTCTGATGTCACTAGTGACTTGTCAGCAATGTACATCTTTCAAAACTTGTACAATCTAATAACAAGCGATTAGGTGGCTGACTAGTTTCTACAATTGGTTGCAAATGATTAGGTTAGTTATGTCACAAAGCTTCAGGAGCCTCAGTCATGATTTGCCTCCAAATAGTCTTTCACTAACATGTTACTACTACAAACACAAAGGCATAGTCCTTCTATTACTAACCTTACAGTAGCTTCTGCATATCTGAAGTAGTCAACTACACGATCTTTTCTAGTATACTCCTACTCAAAACATTTGAATCTTCTCATTTCATCTCTCCTACTGTCTCATCTTCCTGATTCTCTTGCAAATGTTGCATCCAATTCTTTCCTCAAGAAACTGTAATTCTCTGAAATTCTCTCACTGCCTAAATTTTTCTTGCAAACATTGACCTTCAGTTGGTCAAACCACACATCAACTGCATCAGTCTCTCCAGCATAGGAACCCATGCACCAACTTATATATTCCAATTCCATGAGGAATTACTTCTTATCAGAGATTCTGTCTACTGATTATTATTGATATGAAAATATAGCTAGAGATTAAAATAACTTTACTATTTTGAAGTTTAGAAACCAATAAATATTCTAGCGATTCCCCAACATCTGAATACTTTTTCTTTCATAGTTTCTAGATAGAAAGTCTGAAGAAAGAACAAGATTGATTAGGTGAGAGGCTGTAGTGCTTGGAAAACTATTCAAGAGTTTAAGCCAGAGTAGCAGGCCAATGTCTGCAGTAGGATATAAAATATTTTTATAAATGTAATTGTATTATTTGAATACCCTTATTTAATAAATGATTATAACTTGTTGTAATGTTCCATGTGTTTATGAATTAAATTTCTATATAGATAATTGTTATACATGTAAGCTAGGCGCCTCTCTCTACTTCAGTTTTTCTAAAGTTATATTCATTTTTTATGATCTTAAAATAGAATTAAAAGGGTTCCCTTAGTTAACTTGGCATCTGTCACCCAAAACACCAAATCTTTGTTTCACTCAGAAATTCTTTTGCTGTGTGTGTGTCTACACATGTGTGTGTGTTCATGCGTGTATATATTTTCATTTTAATCTTTTGGTGATAAGGAAGGGTAATACCCATAATCCTTTTCAGACCAACCAAGACTGGAAGGAGGGAGAGAGTTTAAGTATCCCTAAACTGAAGCTTTAACTTAACCTAGTACTTACAAGGCACCCAGGGTAGCAGGTGGTGGGTTAAGTTAGACAATGGATTACGTCTACCATACCAGAAGGCCTTGGTAGGATTTGAGCTCAGGACAGAGAGACCTGAGATGAATACCAGAAGATATTCGTTTTGATTCTTACAATTCTATCAATTAACTGTCCTGGGGTGGTTATGTTTTTATTCATCTTGAAAGGATATAAAGTTATGTTGATCTTGGAAGAATTAAGGTTAAGGTTCTATCTGGTAGCCTAAGCTGTCTTGCCTAGAAGGTAATCTAGTTTTACACAATCTGGCAAAATGATGTTTACCACTGCATTTGTCACAAACATTTCCAGCAGCTGGACACTTGTCTTTAGCATGTTTGTAACCACATTGTCTACACTGAGGCTATTCTTTTGTTCTACCTTTAGGGTCATACTTTCTTCTTGGACCCCTTCTGATATTTATGGCATTGATTTCTTTGCATGTTTCTCAATCGTCACATTTTTCTTAGGTTCACAGTATTCCTGAAACTTTTGCTTCACTTTGTCGTAATTCTTGCTATCCGCTTCCTCACTCCACTCAAAAGAGTAAAACACTTGAACTGCAGCCACTTTTGCCATGTGTAGCACACTTCACATTCTGTGATTTAGTTGCAATTCTGCTAGCTGTAAGGTAAAGTTCAAACCTTTGTATCCACCATTTCCAGCTCTTGGCTACATTGCCTTCAAGATTAAGCTCATTCAGGCTTCTTATCTGATCCATTCGGGCAACTGTTCAATACCACTTCTGACACCATGCAAATTATGACATGACACAGGGTGCAGCCATTACTATGTTTTTATTTACATCGTCATACATACAAACTTGTGACGTCACACTTTTGTGAGCACATCTTAATGTAAAGTCACTCTCATTACACCAATGTAAAGAATTAAATAATATTTATTGATTATAAATGATTTTTCAATTTATTTGTTCCCCAAACTGATCAAGATAAACACAGCAAAAATTTTTCATTCAGTTTAGTGCTTTGCATCAGTTAAGAGTGAGTCAATTCCATTCCATATAGTTAGTATCTGTGAGAGAAAAAATACGGCAAATTTCAGCTGCGAACTTGTCTGGTGTCAAGTGAATGAAGTGAACTGTTTGGATTTCTCTTTAAATAACCAAAATGTGGCTTACAGATTACTAGGTTCTGATTGCTAAAATCTCTAATTGGTTAACATTTCTGATTGGTTAAAAATCTCTCAAATTCTGATTGGTTAAAATGACACATATGACAAAAAGGGAACTAAAATGTCAGCAGTCAAGATGGTTCTGCCACACAGCCACTAAACTACTAATATTTAGTCAGTTTGAGTAGAAAGAGAAATGTTTCTACTTGTAGTAGTAGTAGTAGTAGTAGTAGTAGTAGTGGTAGAGGTAGTGGTGGTGGTGGTGGTGGTGGTGGTGGTATTGGTGGTGGTGGCAGAGGCGGCAGCAGCAGCAGCAGCAGTAGTAGTAGTAGTAGTAGTAGTAGTAGTAGTAGTAGTAGTAGTAGTAGTTGTTGTTGTTGTTGTTGTTGTTGTTGTTGTTGTTGTTGTTGTTGTTGTTGTTGTTGTTGTTGTTGTTGTTGTTGTTGTTGTTGTTGTTGTTGTTGTTGTTGTTGTTGTTGTTGTTGCTGCTGCTGCTGCTGCTGCTGCTGCTGCTGCTGCTGCTGCTGTTGTTTAGCTTCAAGAAAGTTCTGATTAAACAGACTTAACTTAAAAGATATTCCAGCTTCTACCATTTTATCTTTTTGCGTGTCTAGAAATACTTTGCCTAGTGTGTCCTTGTTTTAAGACGATAGGGCAGGACTTGAGGGGAATCTAGCTGCTATTACTAGCAGGCTTAGCAACTATGTAAAGGCTTTCTTGGTTCATAAATGCCTCCAGTGTTTTGAAACACCCTTACACAAGAAAATGACTTTAAAACCTTCCTTTAAGAAGTGATTTCGATGTCTTTTATAACTTCTGTAGCTTAACTTTTAAAAGGCGTTTGTATTTCCAAAAAACATTTTGCATTATAAGTGCAGCAAATTTAGTGTGTGTGTATTTGTGCGTGCATATACACACACACACACATCACTATGCATGCTGAAGATGATTGCATTTATGCATGTTCATGCACTCTCTCTCTCTCTCTCTCTCTCATTCTCTCTCTCACTCACCCATGAAAATATATGCACAAAATCAGACTCAGCTCTGGTTAAGGAACAAGTCCATTACAGAGGATGCTGAAAAATTTTGACCAGGAGGTCAATGAAACACATATAAGCACAAGCTAGAGGACACAGGCACATAATCACTTTGTCAGAAGTATTTTTCAAAAAAGAAAATGACTATCCTCCAGACACTAAAATATGCTTCAACACACGAACTCATATAAAGAATCTTGCAAACCAAATCCAAAAACCAAATATTTTTCAATTGTTTTTCACAAAAGCAGTTTCTCTTTAATAATGCTCCTACATGTGTATTAAAATCAGTATTTATTTATGGACAACTTTATCTTTCACACCCAAAGAACTGCAACAATTTAATACATAAAGTTCTATTACTGATGAAATAAAAATCATTATGGATTTTTTTATATAGTAATTATAACATGTGTTAAGTCAATAAGTGCAAGACCAAATTTATAAGCTTTCCTACAAAAAAGATATTCTCTTAAGATTTCTAAATTTTCAATTATTGGAAATCATTTTCTTAGAAGAGACATTTATAAAGTATTTTCCACAAAACTTATTTGCACTTGAAATAAAATTTAGTGAAGTTTCCAGCTTTATTTCAGTGTCAGAATATATATTATCTTTGAGCTTTGTTTCTTTATATTTCTATAAAATATTTAAATAACTCAGTAGTTAAAGTGTTAAAATCAGATCCATAAGTGTGATATTCAAATCTTTCCGAAGACATTGAATCACATGTGTAGTTGAGGCTTTCATTGTTTCTATTACCTGAGTACATCAAGAACAAAGAAATCATTCTCTGCCAGAGGTGCATTCAGCCATAATTTTTTTTCTTTAATGTCTAATTTTAAAAACAACTTCCGTTTATGGTTAGTGAAAGAAAAAATGAAAAAAAATATTACCAATAAAAATTGTGACTTCCACTCCAGTGCTTAGAACACATTGTTAACTCACGAAAGCTTCTCAGATAATTATCTACCACAGTTTAAAATTGCTCAATTTAGACAACAGTACAATTATTTCCTACTACATCTGTCCATAAAGTGATATTAAATACTGTTCTGAAGAGTATTTGATATCACTTCCCACTATTTATCATTGAGGGTCTGAGCATGTACTTATTTTACAGGCCTGATTAATTTGTCTCAGCTGTCCATAGAAAGCATCATTAAAACCAGCTAGCTCTAAAATATTATACAAAAAATGATTAAGTCATTAGTAAACTGGCATAGCAGTTCCTTTTATATTGCTTAACATCAGCAACTAATGATCTGACTTATAATTATGATATAACTTCAACTATTGTGTTGTTTATAAGTCTATAGGTATGATATCAGAGCTTGTATGCATAGTGTTAAATATGTGTGTGTAAGAAAGACTTTAGCTCCTTATTGACTAATCATTAAAAATGCCTTTCTATAGACAAATCTTTTATAAACAATGAGAATAACTTCTTTATAAATAATCTAGTGAGAATAATCAATTATTCTTGAAGCACATTGCTTACTGATATTACACTACACTGGCTATAATTTTATTTTAATATTTCACATGCTGTTGATATCAAATACTTGTAATATTAAAGATAAAAGGTAAAAATTATTGATCTTAATGGAGACGTGTTTGAAATTTAAATGTAATAAACACATATGCTGACTGTGATGTGTTAGAGCATTTCTGTTCATCTTCGATCTGTTATGCTGTTTCGATTTAGAAGGTATTTCACTACCCTCTTTTATGCTGGTATATTGAAGAAAATGTGACAGCAGCAGTTGTTGCAGATGAAGCAACGGTAGCAGCCTCAGAAATAGAAACAGCAACCATAATATGCAGTCTTAGCATTTACAGTGAAATTTATTAACAAAAGCTAAGTAGTAAGTGTTAGTGATTGCAGTGGAACTACTATGGAAGGAAACTATCCAAGCCAATACTGGTTCCCTTTGATGAACAGATTTAAGATTTTAGATTATTTCTCTCTTTCCTCCTCCATGCACACACACACTCTCTCTCTTTCTCTCTCTCTCTCTCTCTTTCTCTCTCTCTCTCTCACTCTCTCTCTCTTTCTCTTTCTCTTTCTCATTTTCTCTTTATTCTCCAATTTCCTTTCTCTCATTTTTTTTCTCTTTCTGCTTTTCCTGCTTCCTCTCCTGTTTTTCTATTTGTTAGGTTGTCTCACCACTTGTGTGTATGTGTGTGTGTGTGTATGTGTGAATATGTACATGTATACACACACACACATACACACACACACACACACACACACATATATATATATATATACATATATATATATATATATATATACATATATATATATATATACACATACATATATATATATATATATATATATATATATATATATATATACATATATATATATATATATACACATACATATATATACATATATGTATATATATACACATACATATATATACATATATGTATATATATATATATATACATACATATGTATATATATATATACATACATATATATACATATATGTATATATATATATATACATACATATATATATATATATATACATATATATATATATATATATATATATATACACATACATATATATACATATATGTATATATATATACACATACATGTATATACATATATATATATATATATATACATACATATATATATATATATATATATATATATATATATATATATATATATATTCAGGTGATGGTCACTAAATATAAAAATAGTTAATGAATGATTCTCTCCTCAGCTGTCAAATTTCTTCATTAAAAACGACACCTCTCAGTCTTTCTACACCTGTCCCTGTGTGAATTTCTATCTTTCCATTTACTCACACATATGTAAGTGTGCATGTATATAATATGTGTGTGTGTGTATAATCTATGTATATATATTTATGCATGTATTTGTATGTGTGTGTGTGAGTATAAATAAATACGTGTATGTATATTATTTACATTTTTAATAAACGTGTCTCTATTTTGCAACTTTTTCTCCTTAACATGTCTTCAACCTTCCAACTAGTTCACATTTTGGCTAGCCAACTACATCTACAAAAGCCAAAGCAATCATTACCTTTTTTCAATAACTGTATTCTCTACCTTGCAATCACACTTGGCTACTTCTTCAGATATATCATTTATTTACTACAGATAATAATAATAATATGTAAAATCTATGCCAAGAAAGATATCTTCTCCCTAGAAGATGGCATACACAATAACACTTGCTAATACCAATTATATTTTGTATTGTTAGTTATTTGTGTGTGTGCGCATACGTGTGTGTGTGTGTGTGTGTGAATGCTTGTGTATGTGTGTGTACGTGTGTATGTATGTGTGTGTCAATGCTGGTGTATGTGTGTGTGTGTGTGCATGCGCACGTGCACACATGTGTATGAGTATGTGTATGTGTTTGTCAATTTGGTGTGTTACCTCAAAAATATGTTTATGGAAATATGATCCAGAGCTTTATTTTCTCCTTAAATTTTTAAAGCTAAATTGTTCATTATCTATTGATTTGCCTACATGTAAAGAAAAAGTATTGATTTGCATGTATGCCAAGAAAAAAAAAATTATTTTAATATTGACAACTGATGCCAGTTTACAGCCCAAAATCTATATTTCTCTCTGCTAGCTCTGTTTTGGAATAACACTCACTACACACATAGCAGTTTACAGATACTCACAATTGGATTACTATAACCTACATGCTACATTTTACATGTTTTAATTGGATTGATAACTTCTATTTACTGTGATATTTTCAATAAGTTTTATTATGAAATCTTCAAATATACCTCTGTATATTGTGCTGTTTGTGATAACCTTGCATTTACTTTGATTGGAAGACTACTACAATGATGCCACTACCTAAATCAGATTGACTCGATATTTATTCTTGTTACTATTATTCTATGCATGTAAGCTCTATAATGTACCAATTATGTCTTAGATTTACTTATCAACAGGCTCTATTCCATTTAACGTTACATATTCTTTTGATGGGCTTGTTATCATAGTAGCATGACTTAAAGAATATTCTTATGGATGTCGTATGCTTTGTTTAGAACAAGCTGATATGTACTCCTTGTTGATGTTTCAATACTACAAAACAAATACAATGCTATTGTTTTTTTATATATTTATCTACTTGCTCTTCTTGGATTGAATTCTATTGTACATGGCTTGTCTTCTGTTCCGTAGAAGAGGAAGCTATTATTAACCATACACCAGAATCTCAATTATATTTTGATAAATTGGTTCCATTATATCTGTATGGATGAGTGGGCATAGGAGTCGAAGTCTTTTTCGTCGGCGCCATCCGAGTAGCAGTAGTGATTTGGACAGTCTTACTGTACCAGTAATTACAGTCAACATGCAATATCTATCTCCCAATCTTAATACCTCATCGGGCAGCCAAGGAAAAGCTCGAAACTGGCTGTCAAAATTAAGACGAGAGCCACGAAGTAAAAGCAAAAATTCTTTGTCTTCTTCTTCCAGACATTCAGAGGATTTGATTGTTACCCCATTTGCCCAGATTCTGGCCAGTTTACGCAGCGTTCGGAATAATTACCTCAACTTAACCAATGTGAACTTACCAAAAGAGAGGTTAGTAACAATTTCTACTTTTTTTTATGTCAATTGAAAAATGTAATAAAATAATGTCAATTAATAAATTACCAATAAGTATATACACATTAAATGACACATTGCTACAATATGCATGCTAGACACATACACACATATATACACATGTGTTCATGTGTGTGTGTAATTATAAATTGATGTGTGGGTGTATGAGCATGTTTGAGAGTATGAGGTTGCAAATATACATGCTGAATAACAAAATATGTGTACCTGCTTAAATATCATTAATTCACATCTGCAGCAGGCATTTTATTTTGTTTTTAAGCATGACAACTCCATGTGCCTCTGTTCCTCTTGCAATATGGAATTAGTACCTGATTTCCCAGGTGTATTTTCAGCTTCGTAAACCTACTAACAGGTGACAACTGTGGGCTTCTTCAATGTGTTCATACCTATTAATCCAAGGCATGCATTTTTAAAAGTTTACCTGGATTTGTCATCAAACCTGATAATTAGAGTGTGTAAATATATATGTGTATGCAGGTGAGGTGTTATATACAGAAATACATGCATATACATATACATAATACATATGTTATAATTTGGTGACAAACCCAGGTGATCTTCTAAATGCAGCATGTTCTGGATTAAAATGCTGTCTTAGATTTTAACCACGAGGAAGTATCAGCAGTTATAAGTCTGTTTGCTTATATTTCCAAAATATGATTTCATATTTCAAATAAATTTGAAGAAGTTTATGTCTTGTGCCAAATCTAAATATTTATTTGTTTTGCAAAAATTCGACAGATTTATGTGTGTGTGTGTGTGTGCATGCTTGTGCACGTGTGTGTGTGCATGCATGTGCGCTTGTGTGTGTGTGTGTACGAATGTAGACAAGGTGAAAGAAAAAGCAAGGTGTGTGACCTTTAATTATAAATTAAAATTTCGTTATAGACAATATGTCTTTGGCATGGCACATTGATACTTGCTTCACGACAGTGGGATTGCCACTAGCAAGGGCATCAAGCAGTCAGAAGAAATCCTTCTATTTCTGCTGCCACTGAGTACATGCAAACATAACAATCTATATAATTATTATGCGATTTATTTTGAAATAAACTCTGCCAGAAAATCAGAAATTGTCTGTTTATTCCATCAAAATAATTTTGACAGAAATCTAAAACTTTCTGTTGTTAACTGAATAAAACAGATGTCAAACACAGCACAGTTTGTTCTGCTAATGTGCACCTATCACATACAAAGCTTTAGTATTATTTCATTAAACATGACTTTCAAATGTGACATTTATACAAAAATCATTAATAACTAACATTAACTACAAATCATTATTTTCCTTAAAACAGAAATTTTATTTGTATCTTTTTTTTTTACTGTTCTATATTTACATTGAAATATATTCATGGTAGCAATTAAAGTATTTTATTTGACGTTACAGAAAATAAGATGAATAAACTATTTGATAAAGGCAGCAATCCAAATGCAAATATAAATTCTTTTTAAGTTATTAAAACTCCATTGTTTTTGAAACATTATTTCACTATTTCCACCTTTACAACTATGTCTGTAACTGCTACACTTGTAAAACTGTATTCCTTATGCAAGTTGTTCCAACTCTTAAGAATATGTGTCTGAACTAAAATATATGAATATATTTCAGTTTATTACACCATATGTAAAATAATCAGTAATATATATATATATGTATATATATAAATATATATATATATATATATATATATATATATATTGGTAAAAACGGTAAGATAACAAAAGAAAGAAAGAGACCTCAATATTATGTAAATAGAGGAAATTTATCTGTAAAATAATATGTGACAATTATTCAATAGCCAAGATAAAACTCTGAGTTTCAGATGGCGAGGTGGAAATCCACAACACCATCTCTTTGGTTATCTGGCCATATATATATATATCATTTGTATTAAAACGTTTTAGTTAGCAAATATTAATATTCTCTATATGCAATAACCAATTATACATAACTAACAGGTGAAAATATTTCTACGTATATGACATTGAACATATGTATTATACATTATATATTATTCAGCATACAAGCAATAACAAACCGTGTATATTGTAAGCAGAAGATTGTTAGAACATAGTGAAGGAAAATCTTATGTACACAGAAGATGAATAGTTGTGTTGATACACAAAATTATTTCATTTTTCTTTCGGTCTACTTGAAGAATATTATACTAGTCTACCAAAAATCTTTATCTCTATGATTAAATAATTACCCCATGATCAATAGTTCTAAAATGTTTACTACTTCAACCAGACTGGCTATTATTAGTGACAGAAACATTAAGACCCGATAGACATTTGAACATTTTTCTCTATATTTCCTTTCCATACCTACCTGCTCAACAACAACTCTCACTAAAATATAATATATATTAAGATTCAAAAGCAAGAATTCTCAGTCAGTCACAGTTTGAGCAGTTGCTATTTTTCATTTTATGAATCCTTACCAGTTATCAATCAATTATTGATTAACAGATTAGTACTGAGTAGTCTCTTTGTGGATATTATAACTGTCAATAGTGTTATCAAAAGACTGTTTATTTACTAATGTTTGTCATATAATACTTGATCTTCATTAGCAGCCATTGAAATGATTTAGACATTCTTGTGAACATGCTGTTTATGTTTTACTTGAAAAGTTAAACATATATATATATATACATAAATATATATGTGTATGTGCATCTGTCTTAGCAAATATCAAGGTCAAACCAATATTACTTTCTTTAATTTCTTTCACTTCCACAAAAATTCATTCACAGTTCCAAATTAAACTAAAGTTCACTTTTCTGAAATTTAAAAATATTTAGCACTTCTTATTCTGTTCAAATATTTAAAGTACTAAATTTAAATTGTGTTGCCTCTTTGCCACAGATTACAGTATATTACTGCTTTCTTTTTATCATGGCTAGAACCTGAAGTTAGTCATCTTCATACAATTACATAGTCACCTTGCAAAAATTTAATACACAAAGGAAGTGCTTTTGTTTTCTTTGACATGTTTTTCTTCAAATTTTCCTTCAGTAGTTACTAGTCTCACTGAATCTTCATAAAATGTATGAAAGTTCCATTTTATATGTTCCTATAATATAATGTATTAAATAACTAAAATTTGAATAGTCCTTTCTGTTAAAACAATCTCTTCAATATTTTTTAAGATTTGACCTTTGAGATAAACTATTCTATTTCTTACTTTAGTTTGTCAATTTAAAAAGTAGTTACTAGTTGCACTTCATGAACTATTTCATACTTTAGAAGCACTACCTGTTTTTAAAACATTAATTTCAGAAATTGGAGTAAATAAAAATAATAAAAAATCCATTAGTTTACCTTTTATTTTACATTAGATATATTTCGGAATTGTGGAAATTATGGTACTGAGAATTACTTAATGTTTCCTGCTAAGCATCTAAATGTTTGGTTTATATGAAAACCAGAAAATCTTTTGTTTACTTCTTTTTCATGTTGCTGGAAACATTAGTTGCTAACCACATGTCTCTACCTTATTTTCTCTCAACTACCAAACCATATAGCTTTTAACTTACCATACAATTCCATTTGCATAGCACTCCATGCACTTCTATTTATGTACTTGTCTGTGATTTTTCTCAAGTTTTCCATACAAAACTACTTTCTCGGGTCTGTTACTTTGATTCTGCTAGGCCAAGGTTAATAATATACAGATTCTCAATCCATTTTGGACACCTTTGTAATACAGCCAGGAACTTGCTGGAAATGCTTTGTGGTTACTCAGCTTTGTACTTACCACATTGCTCCATCAAATACTGTCCAAAGAATGCACTTAAATTGTTGACAGTAACCAAGGTTTCTCATTGATTTTGAAGTGTGGCATCACATCAAAGGAATTTCTGTAGATTAATGATTGCAGTTAAAATGATTTATTTTCTGCTAAGTACTTATAGTCGCTTCACCAAAATAAAAATGAAAATCTTATTTTTTTTTGCTCCCTATATTGGTAAAAACTCCATATCCTTAACTACTGAATATTGCTTCATGTCTTGATATGAGAAAATACATCCTCTAACACCATTAAATTTAGTTCTATATTTTGGTAAAACGTTATATTACACTCTTCATATTTCTGAATACATGTTTTAGTAAAATCCTGATACTACGTCTAAAATTATGAAAATCTGCCTTAATTTAATTGATTCTCATTAACATGATTCTATAATTTCAAAACATTTATTTCTCCTTGCTACCTTTGTTATACATAATGTTATTTTGTCAGCAATTTCAAAGGCTTCATTACAAATTATTTAACTATCTGACCCCAAGTGAAATTACCTTTCTAGTATTCCTTTAATTACTTCAAAATAAATGAAAACAAAAGTTGTGTTTGCTGGTGTTTGCTCCCAAGATGGCCTCAATCAGGCAGACCTATGACTAATGACATTCTAGGGATGATTATTCTACTTTTATTTCAGGCATGTGTATGCCAAACTACATTAACTAATATAGTTTGAAGTCATTGGGTAATATAGTTCTTTTTTAAAACAGTACAGTGTGATTTGGGGGAAATTTGGCTGCTATATCTAGCAAATCGAGTGAACCACATAAGGGTTACATTGCTGGCTCATTGTTGTTGACGATGTTTATTTTGTGAAGTGAATGTGAGACTGATACGAGAAGGAGCCATTCAACATAGTTTTAATGTTAGTTTTAATTCAAGCTGATTTAGACAATCCCTAGTCACCCATTTCTAGTATCCACAATTTCTCTCTCTCTCACATACACACACACATACACAGAATACATATACACATGTGTGTATAAACTTGAAATTTATTAGGTGTTTGTAATAACATTGTACAAAAATTAACAGAAAACCTAACACTACAACGATATTATCTAATTTTACTATTTAATATACAAAATTTTTGACAATAAAAAGCCCTTTTCAAAAAGCTTTTAAATTAATAGTTCAACTGTTAAGTCCTGATTTCATATTTTATTTCATGAGTTGTGTATCTGTATTTTAATTTTTTTTTATTTGTTTTAGCTGTTAGTAAAACTTCTATAAAAAATTCTCTCAATTATTGTGAAATTTTATATAAAACTGTTGTACTGTTTTTTATCTAATTATATTTCAGGTATTATAATATGTATTGCATTAACTTCTTGTTGTATGTGCATGGTCAACCAGTGAGAAAGTATCATGCTTGTGTATCTAATGTAACAGTTTTAGTCATAGAGTTTACTATTTTCATTGTTTATATTGAAATTTGTACATTATATTAGTTGTCTGAAGTATATTCTCTAGTGTGCAAATTTGTGGTTTCATTTTAGGTTAATTATTGTAACATATTCTAATTATGACAATGTAATTAGATGTGATACATGTTAGGTTTTGATTTATTAACTTTTAATGAACTGGGGTACATTTGGTTCATGTAGTATACCATATCATCATCATCATCATTTAACGTCCGTTCTCCATGCTAGCATGGGTTGGACAGTTCGACCGGGATCTGGGAAGCCAGAAGGCTGCACCAGGCTCCAGTCTGATCTGGCAGTGTTTCTACAGCTGGATGCCCTTCCTAACGCCAACCACTCCATGAGTGTAGTGGATGTTTTTTACGTGCCACTGGCACAGGTGCCAGGCGAGGCATCTTTCCTGGGTGCTACATCTGTTACATCAGTGCAAGTGAATTTGTTCTTATATTGTTCAAGTTTATTAGAATAACCAGCATTAATACTGTTTGTTTTACTTGCAACATATAATACAATAAACAAAATAAGAATAGTTTCATTTAGAATTCCTAAAAAAAAAAATGAGAAGAACTTTACTATGGAAGTAAAATGAAAATCTTATTTCATTTTGCTCCATATATTGGTAAAAACTCCATGCAAAATGTAACAGCAAAATGTAAACCAAAACTTAACAGCACATAAAATAAACCATGAAATCAGTGCTTAAATAGCCAATAATTTTAAATACAGCATTGATGATTTTGTCAGTTACAATAATATTCCTGTAATGTAATGTGACCTACTGCGAAGTATGTAAACAGCACACTATTATTACTATCCTTTCATCATGATGATGAGGCCTTGAAGGTCTTGAAACATTAATGGATTTATAAATTTAGGAATGCTATTGTCCCAAGTGAAACGTAACAGTACTAATAATGAAATACAAAAGCTGTGAATAAATATGAAGAAAATTACACACAGCCATGCTTTCAATATTACATGTTTGAAAGACAAACTGGGTTCCCTATTTACAAATATAACATACACACACACACACATCATCATCATCGTTCGACCGTGGTCAAGACAATGGAATTTACTATGCTACGCCAGACTTCATGGTCCATCATAGCATTACGGAGGTCCTGTTGCTGGATGCCGGTATCCCTGGAGATTACATCAGGGTAGGAGAGCGTGTGCCCTCTGGTATTGCGAGTAGATGGCTTCCAGAGGAGAAGAGTAGAAATTACCTCGTTTTCAGCTCTACAACAATGTCCAGCAAACTGGACTCTCCTACCTTTCACAAGAGATGACACAGGTGCTAGTTTCCCATATATTTGTACTTAGGTTGGATGACACTTCCACGAGAGATTTTGAGCTCTCATAAGGAGACGAGTGTAGGTTCCATCCACACACACACATATACACACACACACACACACACACACACACACAGATACACATGCACATATATATACATATGTATGTGTTTATAAATGTATGTATTTAAAAGATTTTGAAGAAAATAAACAGAAATACGCAAAAATGAAAGGAGAACTATAGCAAAATAACACTGTGCTAAATGTGGAAATAATGTCACTCTTCAGTGACCTTTCAGCGTGGTTAGACTGGTCTTTGTAAGGCTGGCTTAACATCACTTCTCAGAACTTATTTTCATACAGTTGGCTTAAATGGCACAAAGATCAATCCAGCAGACACACTCGTATGACATATTTTTAATGAGACATGCAAGTCCTATGCTGGCCTAAAAGGTATTTAACCCTTTCCTTACCAACCCGGCTGAAACTGGCTCTGGTTCTGAGTACAAATGTCTTGTTTTCATAAGTTTTGGATTAAAATCTTCCACCAAACCTTAGTCGCAAGTTATGTTCCTAACACTAGCTTAATGATAACTAAGTTGTTTTACTAAATCCTTTGTTATATTTAAAGTAATTGAAAGAAACACAGAGCATCTCAAAATAAATACAGTAACAAAAGGGTTAAAAATCCATAAATCAGACATGACAAACAATACTGTGCCCCTGGAGGTGAGACATATTTGCACTGTTTGTAACACAAATTGCAAACAGCTCTCAGAATTCAAAAGCCACTTACATGCTCATGCATGGAAACAGCACATACAAGAAGTGGTCAAACTTTGAATTGTGGCAGACTGACTGAATATATTTTTATCCTCTTCATTGTTTTGATGTTCACTTTTCATGCTTACATGGATCAAATAGTAGATTCCCTATGGCAATGCAACATTTCCCTATGTTTTCATGAAAAACTGCGAATACAGGACACCGCATATGTAGGTGGGTGATGCTCATTTACAACTATCTTATGATGTCAATCAAGACAACAGGTGTCAAACATACACGTGTGTGTGTGTGTGTGTGTGTGTGTGTGTGTGTGTGTGTGTGTGTGTGTGTGTGTGTGTGTGTGTGTGTGTGTGTGTGTGTTTGTGCGTGTGTTTGTTCATATGTATGTATCTCTATGTATGTATCTGCAACAGGCTCCTTTCAGTTTCTGTCTACTAAATCTACTCACAAGGTTTTGGTCAATTGAAACCACATGATTAGGAAGCAGACTTCTTAATCACAACCATGTCTTGACCTGTAATTTGTAAAATAACTTTGTATATTGTGAAGTTAAGTGATTTATGATTGCAAATAATCAATATTTAAAATTTTTTTTTATTTTATCTAGTTTCAGCTCGTTTCAGCTGTAGCCATGCTGGGGCACCGCCAATAGTTGAAGATATAATGTAAAATATAATGCAAGAGGGTGGAGAGACAGGAAAATTAGGAGAAAAGAGTTGTAGGCAAAGAGAAGGAAAGGTCTGACTATGGGTTGAATAAAAAGAAAACGTAATGAAAGAGGGCTTATTGCTGAGGGCAAGCAACAACAGGAGGGTAAAGGAACTACAGAGAAACGTCTTGGATACATCCTAAAACTGAAGTTTTCAAAAAGGGGAGAAATATTAAGGATCAAGGTGGCATACTTGAAAAAGAAGTTTGGAGAAAGATCAGGTTTGAAGGTCAGAAAGTAGATATGAAGATTTGCTTAAGATAGAGTGTTGAAAAAGAAGGACTATCATGTGTAATAGAACAGAAAGAAGAGTTTGGTTCAAAGTTATTGTATAGCCTCAAATTAGTTCTTATCCAACAGATATACCTAAGATGGGAAATATTCCAGCTGTGATCATTCCATTTTTATATATATCGACATAGAGGCACAAGAGTGGCTGTGTAGTAAGTAGCTTGCTTGCCAACCACATGGTTCTGGGTTCAGTCCCACTGCGTGGCACCTTGAGCAAGTGTCTTCTACTATAGCCTTGAGCTGACCAAAGCCTTGTGAGTGGATTTGGTAGACGGAAACTGAAAGAAGCCTATCGTATATATATATATATATATATATGTGTGTGTGTGTGTATGTTTACGTGTCTGTGTTTGTCCCCCCAACATCGCTTGACAACCGATGCTGGTGTGATTGCGTCTCCGTAACTTAGCAGTTCGGCAAAAGAGGCTGATAGAATAAGTACTAGACTTACAAAGAATAAGTCCTGGGGTCGATTTGCTCAACTAAAGGCAGTGCTCCTGCATGGCCACAGTCAAATGACTGAAACAAGTAAAAGAGTAAAGAGAGAGTGTACATAAAACAGTCAGGTTTGATTTGATAAAGATCTGGCTGTTATTTGTAGCAGATCAAGTGACCTTGTAGTGACTATCATACCATCTCATGGTTTATTGGTATAGGTATGTGTAACAGCAAGGTAATAGCTTATATCCCAGGTGTGGCAGAGAATAAAATTTAACAATGAGTAATGCTAACCACATATAAAGTTAATTCCTTCAATCTTCAAGTTGAAGAATAACCAACAGAGTGGTCACAGAAACTGTGGAGAAATGATGGATTTAGTGTGGAGAGGGAAATATGGAATGAGAAGAAAAATTAAGAGAAATTTGTGGAATATAAATGCTATCGATAGTGAAAAAGGTTTCAGGGAAGCTGAAGGTTATGTTAGAGATGTTCGCTGCTGGTGAATAAGATTTAGCAGATGAGTTATTTTCTGGTAAATAAAGTTATTCTATGATTGGCCAATAGAATTGACAACAGAGTTATGAACCTTGATGTGTCTACAAACAGGTTAGTTTAATTGAAACCAATCCAAGTCTTGAAAGTCACATAGCTTAGGTGTGGGTAAAATTCCACCAGTGAATAAAGTGAATAAATTTAGGGTAAGAATAAGCTCAGATAAGAAGAGCATGTAGGTACTAGCAATTGAAGAAGTATTGTGTGGGGGGATCATCATTGAAAGGAAAGCCAATATATTAAGTCCACTCCCCTAACCACAGAGCCATTGCGCCTCCTATATATATGGTGACTGCCCCCTCATTATCGAGTATGGCCATTGCACGAAGCTTAATCAATGTTGTTATCATGCAATGCCTGTGCAAGATTTTATTTAAAGTGAGGAAAGGCTGTGCACTGAGTCAATCCCACTCACTAAGCAACAGTAGCCATTATTCGAAAAGAAGAACAAGTCAACATCATCGGTAACCACTGAGCCGCAGGTTTTATGTCAGAGTTATTCCAGTTACCTGAGTTACCTTTTCCTAGAAGGATGCCCTAACAAAAGCTAGGAGTCCTTCACTCCCAATGGTTTAACCTTGTGATCGGGTATTCAGTCCGATTATTTCTATGTCCCCACGCATGATACAGCCTTAAGACATTTATTGTCTTATATATATATATATATATATATATATATATATATATATATATATGAAGATATTATTATTATTTGTTAATAAAGAACATCAATAAGTGGCCAGCAAGCATTAATGCCAAAAAGGTAAATTCATAAATTTATAATTAATTATTAATTATAATTGAGGTTACATGATGTACCAGCGTTGCTAGAAATAGGAATCAAAAAATATTCAAATAAGCCATTATTTCCCTGAAAATTCAACAGGTTGATGAAAATCGAGGAACGGGCAAAATTTAACTTACCATTGTGGCTGAAAGTCACAAATGAGTATCACAGAAATACCTATATCACGTGATTTAAAACTTTGGGATATTTCTCTTAGTTCTCATCAGTAAGTCTTGCTGTTGACAAGGGTTAAATTTATACTCGCTTTGTCATGCCTGTCAAAATTATTGAAAGACCAGCATCAAATTCAAACAATATCAGTGTATAATTATGCTTAAATAAAGATATTATTATTCTTATTAATAAATAATAACCACAATAATATAAGTGGCCAGCAAGCATTAATGCCAAAAAGGCAAATTCATAAATTTGTAATTAATTATTAATTATAAATTTATGAATTTGCCTTTTTGGCATTAATGCTTGCTGGCCACTTATATTATTGTGGTTATTATTTTTTAATAGTAATAATATCTTTATTTATTTATGTATAACTATATACTGATATCCTTTGAATTTGGTGCTGGTCTTTCAAAGATTTTGGACGGGGATAATGAAGCAAGCATAAATTTAACCCTTGGCAACAGTGTGACTTACAGATGAGAACTAAGAACAATATCTCAAGTATATCTGTGATCCTCATTTGTGATTTTCAGTTGCAATGGTAAGGTAAATTTTGCTTGTTCCTTGATTTTCGTCAGCCTGTTGAATTTTCAGGGAAATAGTAGCCTGAGTTTTTTTTTACTCTTATTTCTAGCAACTCTAGTACTTTGTGTACCCTCAGTTATATATATATATTATCTCTCCTTCTCCTTAGCTCTCCTGTGTGACCCTTCTGTTTGGCATTGGCCATGATAGATCGCTAGCCACTACACAATCTTTATTTTCTCTCCTTGTTTCTTTCTGTGTTCCTTTCTGTGGAAGAGTGTAGGCTTGAAACGTTAAAGATTTTTTCGTTTCCCGAGCATTACACCTGTCTTTGTCTTTTGTTTTTTTGTGAATTCTCCCTATATATGTATGTATGTGTGTGTATATGTTTGTGTGTCTGTGCTTGTCCCCCCCAACATCGCTTGACAACCAATGCTGGTGTGTTTATGTCCTCGTAACTTAGAAGTTTGGCAAAAGAGACCAATAGAATAAGTATTTGGCTTCCAAAGAATAAGTTCTGGGGTTGATTTGCTTGACTAAAGGTGGTGCTCCTGCATGGCTGCAGTCAAATGACTGAAACAAGTAAAAGAGTAAAAGAGTATAGTTTCCACTCTGTCCATTTGGTATACCACCATTGTCCTTCTTTCTAAACACATGTCCTGCAAAAGACCATTTCAGAGTTTTTATTTTCCAGACAATATGTTTAAACTGTTGCCCTTCTTAACCTGTTGTTCCCCCCCCCCCCCCACCATCCATTTTGTTAAATCTTGAGCATTTTCCTTTCCATGATTTTTTGTGTTGCTCTTAATTTATTTTCATCGCTCTTGGTAGTTCCTATTTCTGATGTCTATGTAATGGTAGGCACCACACAATGGTTGGAGACCTTTTTCTTTTAGATACATCGAACCAAATTACCGCTCATGATGTGGTTCAATTTCAATTCCCATCCCGAGTGTATTGATTGTTCAATTTCTTTGGTCTGATTTTTATCCTTTAAACATATTATTTGTCCAAGACAGGTGTATTGGTGTACATGTTCAACTATTTCATCCTTTATTACTACATTTTCAGCTGTGGTTAGATTGTTGGAAAGTACCTTCCTTTTATTAATACCTATTCTGAGTCCACATTTTTTGTCTTCTTTTAGTTCTCTGAGGATTCCTGTTGATTTTTTTAATGCTTCTTGAAATGAATACAATACCATCAGCAAATTTGAGATGATTTAGCATTATATTTATTCCTTTATCTGACCAATATAAGATTTTAAAAATCTTTTCTAATACAGGTGGGAATAATTTCGGTGATATAGTGTCTCCTTGTGTGACTCCTTTACCAATTTTGATACCAATTGCTTTGTTGTAGTTCTACAGTTGGTGTACACATTCCCTATTAACTTGAAATAATTTCCTTCAATTCCCTTTTCCGCCAGTGCTCTTTGCATATCATCAATTTCCACAGAATATTAGTATCAATATATGCAATATTCTCATCAATTTCAAGGTGTTTGTAGTGCTCATCACTAGCAGTCAAGAAAATAGAAAGCTACTGGTATCCATCCTCCTTACCTGATTGACAATTTTTCCTTGTTTGACTACCATATATGAATGCTTATCCTGACCAAACTCCATTCCTTTGTCCCCTGAAAAAGTTGTACTTAGTTTTAATTGTGGTATATATTGCTCAAGTGCAGCTTAAGGTGTGGGTGACATAATTTTTTCTTTTGCCAGTAGATACTACTGTGTAGCCTTTGTATTTCCTTAACAGGCTGACAAAAAGTTCATTGCTAGGACAAAGAGCATTGAAGATAAGCTGTCACCCATAAATATCCTTTTTGATAGCCTAATTCTGTTAGTGACTATAGCTGTAGCCCCAGTTCTTATCAATAGCTCTGTAGACCATATTGTTGTCAGTCTCATACAGTAACTGAAACATTAGCAGAGCATAGGGACTCTGCTATCATCCATGAATGAAGAATTAAATCAGATGCCTTCTTATAGCCTAACCATACAGCCAGCAGGTTTTGGTAAAGCTGCTTAAGCTCCTTAAAACCAGTTCTCTTGATGAAAAACTGTTTGGTACTGCCCCAGATCCCTTTCTTACCTCCTGCCTGCTTTTCAGTCACCACAGTATACGTTTCATAGTGACCTCGGGGGAGCATATTCGAGCAACCTGTATAATTTATACATCATATTCAAACATTCTTTAGGCCTGAAGTCTTTGGCAACACATGTCTGTACAGCTGTCTGGCAACATATGTATGTACAGCTGTCTGACACACCAATCTCAGCATTCATTGGGTTTTTTTAAGGTTAATGAAGGCTGCCCTGTAAAACATGAACTTTCTAAACCAATAACCGACTATCAGGTTTCTCCAAGGTGAATCTTTGTTCAGTAGTTCTGCAACAACCATCAAGAGAGCTTCACTGTTTATATAATATGTTTTAGGAGAGACATCTGCACATAACTCTTTTAACCACTTCCTGTCAGAGTTGTGCTGGTTGTTTACATTTCTGATTCTTCCCCACTGTATTACTCTAAATCATTATGGAGAGAAGCTTTTATTACTTGGATGACTTGGCTATGATACACTGCATGAAGGTTTAGTGCAAACTTGCAACTAATGTGCTTGCATTCTGGTAATATTTTCTGGTAATGAAGTTTTCCATTTACTACTCACAATTTGTATTTAAGGGTAATTACTGCACCTGCCAGTGTCTCTTGTAGTTCCAACTGACCTTATATAATCTTTCATAAAGTCACACTGGCTTCTGTGCCAGTGGCACGTAAAAAGCACCAACCGACCGTGGCAGCTGCCAGCCTCCCCTGGCACCTGTGCCAGTGGCATGTAAAAAGCACCCACTACACTCACGGTGTAGTTGGCGTTAGGAAAGGCATCCAGCTGTAGAAACACTGCCAGATCAGACTGGAGCCTGGTGCAGCCCCCTGGCTTCCCAGACCCCGGTCGAACCGTCCAACCCATGCTAGCATGGAAAATGGACATTAAACGATGACGATGATGATGATGATGACAGCTGCTGGAGCGGGAATCTATTATTCATTTTGCATTTAATGATAGAGTCTAAATGTCCAATATTTTTTCAAAGTTCGTTGATATTTGTCTGGAGAGAGGTTATTCATTTTTGTTATTTTGTTATTTTCTTGTTACCATAGATTTCAGTTACTCCCATCTACAAGTGGATGATAGTCACAACACAAGTATAGTAGAGCATGTGTGTGTGTGCATGTAGTACATGAATTCATGCGTACAAAGAAAGGTGTACTAAATGCCATATAAGAGAATTACCTTTGCTTTGAGAGAAACGTAAATAAACACCTAGCAGCAATTGCAACTATCTAGGAATGAGGAGGGGAGATAATCTCAAGCAATTAGAAAAATTTTCTGGAAATAACTTGCCATTTATGGAAAAGCAGAGTTTGTTTTTTTTCTGGAGACACATACATACACACTCACAAAGACACACACACACACATGGAGGACTTTTACATGGAATTATATAAATGGCTAGATTTTAAAGGATTGTTATGAGAAGTTGTTCAATAATGAGTATTGTCGTGGAACTCTGTTGGTTATGGCACTGAGGGTTCCAGATGACCCGATCAACAGAGCAGCCTGCTCGTGAAATTAACGTGCAAGTGGCTGAGTACTCCACAGACAATTGCACCCTTAACATAGTTCTCGGGGAGATTCAGTGTGACACAGAGTGTGACAAGGCTGGCCCCTTTGAAACACAGGTACAACAGAAACAGGAAGAAAGAGTGAGAAGACCAGTAGTCGCCCACACATACCAGCCTCCCCTCTCCACACCACCGATGTTATCCAAGGGAAAGGCAAAGGGGCCGATACAGCTTGGCACCATTGACGTCACAGCTCATTTATTAATGTGCAAGTGGCTGAGCACTCCACAGACACGTGTACCCTTAACGTAGTTCTCGGGGAGATTCAGCGTGACACAGAGTGTGACAAGGCCAGCCCTTTGAAATACAAGTACAACAGAAACAGGAAGAAAGAGTGAGAGGAGAAAGTTGTGGTCAAAGAGTACGTGGAGCTTTAGGTGTTTTTGCTCAATAAACACTCACAATGCCCGGTCTGGGAATCGAAACAGCGATCCTATGACCACAAGCCTGCTGCCCTAACCACTAGGCCATTGCATCTCCACCATAATAATGAATATACATAGGTGACAAAAGCGAAGTGTATCTAAGAGAAACTAGCCATTAAAATTGATAGCAGTACAATTGCAAGCATAATTAAGGATATAAAGGCAAGAAAAACAGTGGGAGAATTAGGGATAGTTCCTGGTTATTCCCAAGATGCTGGCTAATGAGAATCCCAAGATATTTGTAATGTGAATTGCAAACATCTTAAACATTTGTTCATCACACACACACATTGTTTACATTTCATGGGTTTCATAGGAAAAAGTTATATATTAATTAAAATTTAATGTTATTCCTAATTTGATATTAGAAGTAATTTATTCACTTCACAATGTGTTAAGTTTCTAAGCAAACTAAATGATGACTCCTTGTTTTCAAGTCTGCATTGTCACCAGAGAGGTTTGGTTAACTCCCTGGAGGAGAATTTAACATTATTCTTATTAGTTTTATCATTAGTTTTAAATGTAATTCTCTGTTGCATCTCTGGATTCTTTTCATCATCATCATCATCGTTTAACGTCCGTTTTCCGTGCTAGCATGGGTTGGATGGTTCGACCAGGGTCTGGGGAGCCAAGGGGCTGCACCAGGCTCCAGTCTGATCTGGCAGTGTTTCTACAGCTGGATGCCCTTCCTAATGCCAACTACTCCATGAGTGTAGTGGGTGCTTTTTATGTGCCATCGGCACAGAAGCCAGTCAAGGCAGCGCTGGCATCGGCCATGTTCAAATGGTGCTTTTTACGTGCCACCGGCACAGGTATCACAACTACAATTTCCATTTGATATTTATTTTGATGTTGATGTACTTGACTCAATAGGTCTCCCCAAGCACAGCAGGTCATGTGTCACCGGCACGTACCATATATATATAACACTTCTTAACCCCTTTATGATCATATTTTTAGTGATACTCTTTACGCTTTTACTTGTTTCAGTCATCTGACTGTGGCCATGCTGGAGCACCACCTTTAATCGAGCAACTCGACCCCGGGACTTATTCTCTTGTAAGCCCAGTACTTATTCTATCGGTCTCTTTTGCCGAACCGCAAAGTAACGGAGACATAAACACACCAGCATCGGTTGTCAAGCAATGCTAGGGGGACAAACACAGACACACAAACACACACACGCATATATATATATATAAATATATATATACATATATACGATGGGCTTCTTTCAGTTTCCGTCTACCAAATCCACTCACAAGGCTTTGGTCGGCCGGAGGCTATAGTAGAAGACACTTGCCCAAGGTGCCACGCAGTGGGACTAAACCCGGGACCATGTGGTTGGTAAACAAACTACTTACCACACAGCCACACAGCCACTCTGTTCATAAAGTACAATTAATTTGAAAATAAACCAATTTCAGGAAAGATTTAGTAAAAAAAATTTTTCATTAAGCTGGTATTTGGAACATAACAAAAGATTCTTACATAAAATTTTTGATTTCAACTCAAGTACATTAAAATAACAGCTTCCATGTGATGGAAGGCAGAATTGGTAACAAATAGGTTAAGTAGCTAAGTAGTCTAATTCTTTTGTTCTTTGAATATTTTTCAGATTCTTCTACAGTTTGCCATGATCTTCAAGTGGATTCTATAGAAAGTTTTGCAGTTTTAGGTTTTGCTGAGTTTAGCAATGTCTAGATTTTTGTTAATTCTGTTAACTTTGAAGTTCCTAGTGCTAAAGGTTTTGTTGACTGAGAATTAATATTATAAAAGATGTTTTGCAAACAACTTGCACATGCGAGTGCTACCAGTTGAAAGCTCCACATACTGGAAGCCAGCAAGTGTATGGGGTCATCAGGAGAGAATGCATGCTGTTTCTGGGCCTGCCTCTGAACCGCATCATTGCACACCAGACCCCTCGCTGATATGGGGCCCTGCCTGCTAGATCAACTGGTTATCAAATAAAGTTCAATATCCTTCTAGCCATCGCTTATCATCTCTTTTTAACCAATTAGAAGAAGACAGATAATACTATCTGTGACCAGCATTTATAATATTTTAGAGAATGAATATTTATCAACTAGTTCAAGTGTAAGGGCTTGCTTTTAATATGTTACAAAATATTTATATTTATCATCATCATCATCGTTTGACCGTGGTCGAGACAATGGAATTTACTATGTTACACCAGACTTCACGGTCCATCATAGCATTACAGAGGTCCTGTTGCTGGATGCCTGTATCCCTGGAGATTACATCAGGGTAGGAGAGTGTGTGCCCTCTGGTAGTAGGAGAGGGTAGGAGAGTATGCGCCCTCTTCTCCTCTTCCAGAGGAGAAGAGTAGAAATTGCCTCGTTTTCAGCTCTACAACAATGTCCAGCAAACTGGATTCTCCTACCTTTGATAAGAGATGATACAGGTGGTAGTTTCCCATATATTTGTACTCTTATATTTATAACACCTGTAATGTTAGACTAGGTGAACAGTATCTAAAGTATGTTGCATTTGTATCTATATGGAATGATCAAATATGGGAGATTGAATCATTAATGGAAATGAACGCTGATTTTGCAATAATTTAATATAGCTAAGTCTCAGCATCTTTGATGAGATTTTAAGATATAAAATTTGAAGTGAATTTGTTCTTTCTTGAATAGAGAGGATGTCACATTGCAAGACTATTTCTTTATGTGTCGTGGTGTTGTTGAAGGAGACTATATTGTTCTTGTTCTCATTAGAGAACATTTTCAAGGATTTTGTTTATGAAAGCTGGCTGTACAAGTCTGGTATGTGTGCTAAGGTTGTGTGTGAAGGTCTACAAAGAATAAGTTATGATATCACAACATAGGAGTACATGTGGTTAGAAATAACAGTGAGTAGGTTGTTAATGTAGAGGAGAAGAATGTAGGAAGCATTTCAAGAGACAACTCTCTAAAAACCCTCAAAAGTTGAAAAAATGGGTAAAAAGCTGCTTAGCTCCAAATTAAGGGAGAGTTTATGAAAAAAACAAAAGATGAAGACAGGTGGTGTACAAAACAAACAGATGTATTAGTATAATGCTCAGGAATAGAAAAAGTCTTTTACGTTTCGAGCCTACGCTCTTCTACAGAAAGGGACACAGAAAAAACAAGGAGAGAAAAAAATGTGTGTAGGGGCTAATGATCAATCATGTGATTAAGCAGAGTGATCTAAAATTACCAGCCCTGACCATGGTATCTTCTTGTGTGTCTAAGATTACTACAGAGCAGACATTTCTCCTCGATGCTGACATTTTAGTAGCAAGCAGTCAGTAGTAGCGAACACCTATGAAGAATGTAACTGGTAAAAACAGATTGTTGCATTCCTTTGAAACGTCATTTAAAACTTTTCATGGGTGATTTGAAATGATTGACTCTTCTCAATTTGCAATATTTTCAAGAGGGAAATTAACATGTCACAAGAATCTGATGCAAGTAAATGTAAAAGCTTAAGCAGAATTTCCGTTTTCATATGTTTAAACTCATATGCTCTGTCTAATCATTTCTCCTTAGCAGCCAGTCAGTAACAGTATATAGATTTCCTGAGCACATGGAATGCTGCTGATAAATATAGATTAGGTCACTCACCTTTTCAAAAGTTGTGGAAATTACACAATTGCTCGCATTTTGTTTGTAAATATCTATTCTCTCTCACTTTGGTCAAAATCATTTAGGAGTGGCTGTGTGGTAAGTAGCTTACTTACCAATCGCATGGTTCGGGGTTCAGTCCCACTACGTGGCACCTTGGACAAGTGTCTTCTACTATAGCCTCAGGCTGACCAAAGCCTTGTGAGTGGATTTGGTAGACGGAAATTGAAAGAAGCCCGTCGCATATATGTATGTATATATGTGTGTGTGCGTGTGTGTTTGCGTGTCTGTGTTTGTCCCCCCAACATCGCTTGACAACCGATGCTGGTGTGTTTACGTCCCCGTAACTTAGCAGTTTGGCAAAAGAGACCGATAGAATAAGTACTAGGCTTACAAAGAATAAGTGCTGGGGTCGATTTGCTCGACTAAAGGCGGTGCTCCAGCATGGCCACAGTCAAATGACTGAAACAAGTAAAAGAGAACCTAAATCCCACCCTTTTTCTCTTATTTTTGAAAACTACATTCTTTTCTTTCTATCTTCAGTTAGTAACAGACAACATGCATGCAGTTGAATTATTTTCTTTGATGTAGTCAGAACAAAGTTGACAGATCTTAACATTATCAAAATCTCTCAGAACACACTGTAAACTGTTAAACAAAAACTTCATTTCTTTCAGTTTTCTAAAATAGTTTTTGGAACAACTACAGAATAAATACTTTTGAAAGAAGTAAAAATGATTATTTTAAAAATAAATTTAGAATATATGATTATAAATTTTTAACTTGCTTATTATAAATATATTAAACTGGCTTCTGTTCCGGTGGCACGTTAAAAGCACCAACCGATCGCGTCCGCTGCCAGACTCCCCTGGCACCTGTGCCGGTGGCATGTAAAAATCACCCACTACACTCACGGAGTGGTTGGCGTTAGGAAGGGCATCCAGCCGTAGAAACACTGCCAGATCAGACTGGAGCCTGGTGCAGCCTCCTGGCTTCCCAGACCCCAGTCGAACCATCCAACCCATGCTAGCACGGCAAATGGACGTTAAACGAGGATGATGATGATGATTTGAGATAGAAAAGAGTATCAATCCCTTAAAGGGGCCTGTTTGATATTTCTCTCACTGCTCTTGCTATTGAGAATATTAAACACCACCTATGACTCACTTTTTTTTCTGGTATTTTTAAACTGTTTTACTTTTAAGACACCTTACTATGTTGGACATAAGTGTATACATTGTATCTTTATGTATGAAACCTATTCTGGTACACAACATGTGACTTTCTACACTGTACTGGAAACAACCAGAAGTGTCTCATGTCTAATAGTTAAGGCATACAGTTGCATATCACTTAAGTTTTAGAAATGATTAAAGGAATTTCATCTAGAGAGATTTACAACATTTTTGAAGATTTTTAAAACCTTCTCATCAGTTTTGCCAAGTGAGTAAAATTAGTTGTTGTATAATATTGTTCAGTTATATATTTATATTTTTTTTATATATCTTGTGCCTGTGCTAGTTGGGTACCAAGAGCACAATCTGAGCATGATCGTTGCCAGAGCAGCCAACTGGCTTCCATGCCAGTGGCACATAAAAGGGTACCATTTGAGCATGATTGTTACCAACATCGACTTACTGGCACCTGTGTTGGTGGCATGGGTAAAAAGATTCAAGTGAGGTCGTTGCCAGTACTGCCTGACTGGCCCCTGTGCCGGTGGCATGTAAAAAGCACCCACTACACTCTCGGAGTGGTTGGCATTAGGAAGGGCATCCAGCTGTAGAAACTCTGCCAAATCGAGATTGGAGCCTAGTGCAGCCATCTGGTTCGCTAGACCTCAGTCAAAATCGTCCAACCCATGCTAGCATGGCAAATGGACGTTAAACGATGATGATGATGATGATGATGATGATGTTTTGTTACTGTTGTTAGATTGTTGTTAAAGTCTATGTTATTACTAGAGAAACAAAATTTATTCTATTGCCTGAAATATTAATAGGAAGTATGTTGTTAAATTCAATTTAACAAGATTTTATTAGGAATGGTACCAGATTTATTGACGTTTGAGATGTATATTATCAGAGAGTATATTAATTTACTTGTCAGGAAGTTTAAATGAGATTTCAGTAGTAAGCTGTCAGAAGTGGAATTTTAAATTTAAGAATGAATCTTTACTTGCATCAGGTCTCTTTCACTATTCGAGAATATTCCTTAGTGCAAGCATTTTTTTTTCTGCTCATTTCTAGAGTGTTTTAAATGTGTAGTTAGAAAATATAATCAACTCAGCACCATATTGGTTCACACGCTCTCAAGTTATGCATTTAACCAACCTGTTAATTTATATCATACAAAGCAAGAGGTCTAGAGGATTAAAAATCATAGTGCAACCATAGAGCTAAAAAGGATATGCTAGAGAAAGAGCTAGGAAACACCCTCTTTCCCTCTGCAATAAACTGAAGCATTGCAGCAACAATACAACTGATCCACATCAGAGCATACAGCATTATTAAGTAAAGGTTGAGTTCTTTGTTATTTGAATTAGGGCAAAATTCACTCAACAAACTTTCTGTGCCTTGGATGATGCAGTCAGGCCTGGCAGAAACGTTAGCACACCAAGCGAAATGCTTTGTGGTATTTCGTCCGCCACTGCGTTCTGAGTTCGAATTCTGTCGAGGTCGACTTTGACTTTCATCCTTTCAGGGTTGACAAATTGAGTACCAGTTACGCACTGGGGTCGATGTAATCGACTTAATCCGTTTGTCTGTCCTTGTTTGTCCTCTCTGTGTTTAGCCCCTTGTGGCTAGTAAAGAAATAGGTATAGGAATAAATGTTCATGTAAACATGTATTCCTACAGCCACATTCTGTTCCTTAATAGCAATATGATTTGTATAGCCTGCATTGTCAGCGTATCCTTATGTACAGGGAAGGGGATATGTGTTTTTATGTGTGGTAAGGAACATATATATACCAATGATATATAATGGACATATAATATATCATTGGTGTATATTTAAATATGTATGTATGTAGTATGTTTGTATACAATCATATATGTATGAGTGGTTAGGAAGTTTGCTTTACAGCCATGAAGTTCCACAGACAATACAACTGTATTGCACCTTAAGCAAGTACCTTTACTATGACTTCGGATCAAAGCAAATCTTGTGAGTGAGTTTAAGTAGAAAGAAACTGCATAGAAGCCCATTAAGTCTAGCTGATTCTATTATTAATATATTCATGAAGACAAGAGTGGTATATCCATTTGAGAAAAGTTTTAGTGTGCCAATAGGATGTTGATGGACCACAATTTGGTTATATCAGACATTGGAGGATTTGAACTTACTTTTGATATTGGATTACTTACTCCATTCCCTATCACTCATGCCCTCAGTTTACTCAGATAAATAAATTACAATCATTAACTCACTTATTGACTTACTATTGTGAACTTATTTCATTATCATAAACACTATGTGACAATAAAGATTTTGCAACTCTAATAACCAGAAGATTTGCAATTGAGTTAATACTGTGGTGATGTAGTCTAATAAACATTTCATTCTTTGTAATACTCTGCCTTTAGATGACATTAACCCAAAATTCTTTGCATTATGTGGTGCCAGTGCAATCATATAAATGAATGATATCCTCTTCTCTATAATTCAAGTTTCTTCATTTGATGATTTAGTGTGCTGTTGAAAAAATAAGTACACCTAAAAAAATACTATCATCTCAGGTTAAAATTTTTAAATCTAAAGCAAAAATAAGGAAAACTAGCATATGGTTTCCTTTATAATACCCAATACACACACTTCTTTACATAAATTTTCTACAGTCAAAGGTGACCCAGACACAGAATATTTAAAACTGATTTTTATTGATAGAATCAATTGTGCACAGACAAAAATAAAGATTCTTGATTGTCCATCTGAGCGTCCATTTCTGAATTGGTTAGACTTGCGATGGTACGACCAGAGGAAGCATTTTCTCTTTGATCAAGTTCAGCCAATTTCTAATACTAAAGCATCTTATGCTACTAACAGTGTTAAAGAAAGTTTAGTAAAGTACTAGTATCAAAGAAAGTTTAATAAAGAACAAGCAGGAGTGGCTGTGTAGTAAGTAGCTTGCTAACCAACCACATGGTTCAGGGTTCAGTCCCACTGCGTGGCATCTTGGGCAAGTGTCTTCTGCTATAGCCCCGAGCCGACCAATGCCTTGTGAGTGGATTTGGTAGACGGAAACTGAAAGAAGCATGTCGTATATATGTATATATATATATATATATAAGTGTGTGTGTATGTGTTTGTGTGTCTGTGTTTGTCCCCCTAGCATTGCTTGACAACCGATACTGGTGTGTTTACATCCCCGTCACTTAGCGGTTCGGCAAAAGAGACCGATAGAATAAGTACTGGGCTTACAAAGAATAAGTCCTGGGGGTCAATTTGCTCGACTAAAGGCGGTGCTCCAGCATGGCCGCAGTCAAATGACTGAAACAAGTAAAAGAGTAAGCAAGTTAACAAAACTAGATTAAGATTAGTCTCAAACTGCCACATCTTTCTAGCTTATCCTACATGTGTGAACAAATGCTTTAACTGTGATAAGTTGGGCCATTTCAGAAAATTCTGTAGGTCAGAACCATTGAATGCTATTAAGTGTGTCTGGTGGGTGTACTAAACAAGAAATAGTTTTTAATGTATGCTGTGCAGTACTTGTTCTAGATCTTTACATTCTAAGTTCAAGTCCTGCCAAGGACAACTTTACCTTTCACTCTTTTGTGTTAAAGTATCAAACAAATATTGTGGTTGATTCTAAGGTTTCCCTTACCCAAACTTCAGGTTCTGTGCTTATGTTAGAAAATAATTGTAAAGCAAATTACAATTTATGGAGATGTACTTGCAGAGCGAGTGACTTGATCTGAGATCGTGTGCTGGAAAGAAAATAATTGTAGCATGGAAGGTGTTTATAAGCCATTTAAGAAACACACAGAACCGTTAGATTCACTTCAACATTTAAATTTAATTTGTCAAAATATTTTCATCGCTTTGAGACCGCGACCTGACAAATTAAATTTAAATGTTGAAATGAATCTAACGGTTTTGTGTGTTTCTTAAATGGCTTATAAGCACCTTCCACACTGAAATTACAATTTACATTGGATAAATTATGATTAGTTAAAATACAGCTGGATTCTGGTACATTTTGGTTTTACTATTAATCTAAATAATTAAAGAAAAGCATTCAATATTTTGTGATGGTTCAAAACTTAGAGGTAGTTAGTACTACAAAAACTTTGCTTGACTTTGGAGATTTAAAACAACAGCACTTCAACTTTGTGGTAATTAATTGCAATAATAACTTTTGATTAATTAAGGTGTACATTTAAAGATGTACATAATGTCAATGTATTTCTTTTTAGCACCAATGAAAAGGTGACAATTTTGAAAATTTTCATGCTGCTACTGGCATCACCATCTGTCATGGGTGTCAAAGCCGTTGCTATTCCCATCATCATCGTCATATAGTGGTTTGGTAGAAGTTGTAGGGTGTCAATGTACATAGGGGTATTTAGTTTCATTCTTCTATTCTAGAGCTAACTTGTCTTGCGTCTTTCTAGGGTTGAATAGATACTAAATAAGTACTAGTAATATACTTATTTCTTTATTGCCCACAAGGGGCTAAACATAGAGGGGACAAACAAAGACAGACAAACGGATTAAGTCAATTACATCGACCCCAGTGCCTGACTGGTACTTAATTTATCGACCCCGAAAGGATGAAAAGTAAAGTTGACCTCGGCGGAATTTGAACTCAGAACGTAGTGGTAGACGAAATACGATAAGCATTTCGCCTGGCGTGCTTAACGATACTGCCAGCTCACCGCCTTAATATACTGAAATCAGTTCAGTAGACTATTTCACACACACACACACAAACACATGCATGCATGCATGCACACACACATGTGCCTCCTGAAATCAACCCTCCCTACTTTGGCCCATGTCCTGATCCTTCTTCTCTCATAGTTCCCTTCTACGCATACAGCTTGGTTCTTCTTTACCCGACTCTCAAACTTCATCCTCATTACATGTCTGTACCAGCTTCATTTTCCGTTATACATACTTCTACTGATTCTTTTTATACTCGTTCTATTTCTTTCAGCGCAATCAGACCTTGATTTCAAGCACATTAACATTACACGTTCATCAGAGTATCATCACATTGTTTCTATCCAGTCCTCATGCTTCATTCACATTCGGTGTCCCATATTTCAGTACCATATACCAGCAGAGAGAGAGAGAGAGAGAGAGAGAGAGAGAGAGAGAGAGACAGACAGACAGACAGACAGACAGACAGACAGACAGACGAACGGACAGACAGAGTCAGAGACAGAGAGTTGGGTGGAAGGAACTGTTTCCTTCCAATTTTTATTCTGGCTACTCCACAGACCTCCACCAAGCAGCTCATTTTAAGATAGATACGTGAGTAAAATTACTAATAGAAAAACGAAAATAAACTTTGGAAACTGCAATGCCACCATAGGTTACGTGGAAACGATGAACGTGTTTTCAAGGGAGATAATCAAAGAACATAACATTGTAATACTTCATGTAAAGTAAATATTGAAATATAACAACCTTCATTGCTGATTAGGTCACCTAGCTAACAATAGCCATCAATTACTTCTACAGAACTTTCTGGGCATTTGAAAGAGATCATTTCACGATTGATCCCCTAGCCAACTGCCACTATGCACTTGTTATACACACATACATATATGTATATATAAATAGTGAGTTAAAGCTTGTACATACACCTGGTAGGATGTTGATTAAAGCATGTTTACTGTCTATGGATACCTGATGTCATCTACAGAACTGATATAAATGCCACTGGATCTACCTCAGGAATTCCTCAGTGTTTGTCAAGCATACAACAAATGGGAGAAACAGAAAATGAAATTAACGAGATTACTCTTTTATTCTTTTACTTGTTTCAGTCATTTGAGTGTGGCCATGCTGGAGCACCGCCTTTACTCATGCAAATCGACCCCAGGACTTATTCTTTGTAAACCTAGTACTTATTCTATCGGTCTCTTTTGTCAAACCGTTAAGTTACTGGGACGTAAACACACCAGCATCGGTTGTCAAGCGATGTTGGGGGGACAAACACAGACACACAAACACACACACACACACATATATACATACATATATATGATGGGCTTCTTTTCAGTTTCCATCTACCAAATCCATTCATAAGGCTTTGGTCGGCCCGAGGCTATAATAGAAGACACTTGCCCAAGGCGCCACGCAGTGGGACTGAACCCAGAACCATGTGGTTGGTAAGCAAGCTACTTACCACTGCATCGATCCCTTGTTTTGATCCATCTTGCATCAATCCCTTGTGGCTGAGATTCTGGACAACCAGTTATGATGCATCATTTGGTGCAGATGTGTCTCATCGGGCGACTTTTCAAAAGATACCTTATCCAATAAACTTGGTTTCACCTATAGTCCTTGTGGTTTTGAAAGCACAAAGCCTGTAGGCAACATACCCACAGGCAAATGCTATATAATCAGACCAAACAAAACAGAGATTATTGAATGAAGTACCTTTTGAAAAGTCACCTGACCAGACACGTCAGCACCAAAGGATGTACCATAACCAGTTGTACAGAATCTCACCCACAAGGCATCGATGCAAGATTGCTTGAAATGATCTTTGAGATTAATAAAGAATCTCGTAAATTCCATTTTCTGTTTCTCTCATTTGTTTATATATGTGTATATATGTATGAACCTTGTACACTCTGTTAAGTAGTCGGCATTAGGAAGGGCATCCACCTCTGTATTATTGAATAAAGGATAGATATGCGTATATAAACTAAATAGTTTAGTGGATGTGTCGATGTAGTTAGCATCAGGAACATCTATGCAATGAATGCCTTTCAATACCTGAAAGATTCTGTAGACGTTATTGACAGCTTTTGTTACCTAGGTGACAAAATCCACAATGGAAGTAGGAGTTCTCAAAGCATAGGATCCAAAGTATGAAGGAAGCAAGGATATAAATTGACAGGTTTGAATTTTATAACATACACTGATTGGATAAAACAGAATAAAAACATATTACACACAAATACACTTACACACACACACACTCTCCCTCTCTCTCTCTCTGTTTTTCTCTCTCCCTCTATCTCTCTCTCTCTGTTTCTCTCTCTCTCTGTTTCTCTCTCTCTCTCTCCTTCTCTCTGTTTCTCTCTCTCTCTCTGTTTCTCTCTCCCACTCTCCCTCTCTTTCCCTCTGTCTCTGTTTCTCTCTCTCTCTCTCTGTTTCTCTCTCTCCCTCTCTCTCTCTCTCTCTGTTTCTCTCTCTCTCCTCTCTCTGTTTCTCTCTCTCTGTTTCTCTCTCTCTCTCTCTCTCTCTGTTTCTCTCTCTCTCTCTCTCTCTGTTTCTCTCTCTTCCTCTCTCTGTTTCTCTTTCTCTCCCTTTCTTTCTCTCTGTTTCTCTCTCTTCCTCTCTCTGTTTCTCTCTTTCTTTCTCCTCCCTCTCTCTGTTTCTCCGTGCTTGTGTGTGTGTGTGTGTGTCTCTCTCTCTCACTCACTCACTCACTTGTATGATCATTTTGTTCCATTTTATTCAATCAGCGACATTCAAACTTACCCACTCTGTGTCTGTTTTTATCCTAGTGGCTGAAATGGTTAATTATACTAGTGAAATTACTAGCTAAATGAAGTTGTCATTATAAATCTTATGACATCCATGATTCATATGCTTATTGCACAATGAGGTAAAATGATGTGAAGTTATTTGAATCAGTATTTTGGACATTTTGCAGAAAACATTTCCTATGTACTAAGGAGATTTATACAAAGATGATAACCTCTTAATATCACACAGTATAAATGAGTATGTATTCAGAAAAGACCTTATAAAATTAGCGTAGCTAATTTTGAGAATATACCCTAAAATTAGATACAAACTAGAAAAGCACTTGGAGAGTGCAGACCTCCGCCAAGCAGCTCGTTTCCATCCATATACACGCATGCTGAAAATTGCCCAATTTCCCAAACCAACGCCAGCAAAACCCATACTTATCTCAACCATCATCATCATCAACACTGTCTCTGCTTTCACCACAATCACCATCAAAACTACGATCACTACAATCAATTTCTTTACACAGTTGAAAATCCATTATCCGATACTCATGGGACCGAGATTGTTGCAGATTTTTGATTTTTCTAATTTTGGAGTGCTTTATTAAAAGAAAAAAATTGCATATACAAAACAGAACATTTTGAGGATAGAAACCAGGTCTAAACACAATAGCTTATAGACATACTCTGAATGTAGTTTTATATAAATCTTTAATAATTTTTTTTATACTTAAGACCATCAGAAATGTTAAGACATCAGCCTCTACCCACGTTATTATGCTTTGATTAGAAGGTTATAGCATAGATTAGATTACTTAGATAAGTTTCGGCTAAAGTTGACTCAGGCCATGTCTAATTTAAAAGCACCACCTAGAAGAGATACACAGTCACTTCAGGGGAACCGTAGCCCATTAAAGCAGAGGGTTATTGTTTTCAGAGACATATCTGGGTGTGGGTGGTTTATCTAGTATTTGTTGGGGGTAATCATCTAGGGATTATTTGAATACCATGAAGTCACTTTCCTCCTTTAAGTGTGTCTGGCATGAGGTGAAATAGTTCTGTCATAGTGTTGTGATACAACACAAACATTTCTGTAGTGGACAGATGGCACGGGGTCAAGCCTCGGATGAATTTTAAAGATGGGCAATGTTGAGGGAATATTTTCCACATCATACAGATGATATAGAGCTCACAGCGGCGGTGGAGGGGGTAAAGCTTAAGCTTTTTGAGTCAATCCCAATAGTCAAGGCTTGTCAGACCTCTGCCAAGCAGCTCATTTTAAGATAGATACGTGAGTAAAATTACTAATAGAGAAATGAAAATAAACTTTGGAAACAGCAATGCCACCATAGGTTACGTGGAAACGATGAACGTGCTTTCAAGGGAGATAATCAAAGAACATAACATTGTAATACTTCATGTAAAGTAAATATAACAAATGAAAAATCCTTCAAGAATCCATAAAAATTCCCAGATCACTAACAAAATTTCATCATCTGTTCCTTGTGTCATTACCTACTTTTTCTGCAAGTTTCATTAAATACTATTTACAACTTTTAGAATTATTTTGCACACAAATGGACAGATGGACAAACCAACGCCACTGAAAATATAACCTCCTTCCTTGGCGGAGATAATAAATTTTGCCTACCAGAAACATAATAAAAGAATATTACACATAAATAAGAAATTCAACCATCTACCCAATATTCTATGAAATTCAATCATTAATATTAGTATATACATATCCTCACTACTTTGCAAAAGTAGCTTTACAGACACAATACATAGCCCATTCTAATATTCACGAGTGTTTAATTTTATACACTCAATATTTTATGGTATAATTTACTTTTCAGTTTAAAAGTACAAATAAATATTGCAAAAAATTCCTGAATTCAAACAATGACATCATAGGATATTTTTTAAAAGAAATTAGATTTGGGTAAGCTATTCTTACATACAGATATATATATATATATATATATATATAATTTATTTTATAGAAGGAGCTTCTACAGGACTAGAACTATTTCATTCAGGAGCTTCCTGAAGATTTCATCTGAATGAAACAGTTCTAGTCCTGTAGAAGCTCCTTCTATAAAATAAATTATTTTACTCTGCTATGTATTGAGCACCTTATTTACTGTGGTTAACCCCGACTCACCCCGGGACCTACATATATATATATATATATACACGAGAAAGAAGCAACAAGAATGGATAGGTTTTTAGTACGATCGTTTCATACAAGGACAGGTTTTATTAAAAGTTGCAAAGATTACAGCATATAAACGAGTCCCGTACTCATCAGCTAAAATACATGTAAGTTCTCTAGACATCCTAGTGTTTGAGGCTATACTCATGAAGTAATGTAGATAATTAAACAGATTTCTAAAGTTCATTAAAGTTCTTTAAAGATGATGTACAGTCTTATCACAGAATTTTAAAAAAGTTTTGATAGCATCACAGAGAAGGTGACCTAATCCATATGAATTTCCATAGATATGATGAGGGATTACATACTCACAGAAGACAAATTTATCCATTGTTAATTACAACGAGGTGGGTCTCAATTCCTGCTTATTAGCATTACAGAGAGGGTGAATTAATCCTTGATTTCTACTAGTATAGCACTGCTTTAAGTAGATAACTAAGAGTTCTCACATTACAGTTATCTTTATCTTTTTCCTTATATCTGCATCAGTATTTTGAGAACAGGGAAATGAATAGTACTTATTCGCTACTTAATTGAGGCTTTATTTAATTTCAAACTCACAATTTTTAAATTCTTAATTTTAAATCTTAATTGTAATATTTAATTTTAATTCCTAACTTAATCTAATTTAAGTAGCATAACTCTAATAAATTATAATGAGTTACTGTAGCCCCATAATTCTATTTCATAATTAAATAAATAAGGCTATTCCCTCGGTGATAATATGATTATCTTCATTATGATAGACAATCCCCTAACACCTTGTAAATGATCTTATAAGATTTGACCTGTAGTCAGTCAATGTATGAATAATAACGACAACTCCTTAAGACAATAAAATGAATAAATTAAATAAGTAAATTTTTAATGACTTTTTGATAAGATTATACTTAGATTTTCCTAATGTATTTTCTGGTGATTTTAGCATCTGACCCCTTAACCCCTGACTGTGTTATCTCTTTAGATTCTCTTTAAACTCATAGCTGATTTCAACAGCAATAAATTAACGGTTTACTGGTCAAAGAATAATATTCTCCTCTAGTTCCTAGATGCCTGTTGATTAAAACCAGACTGGCAGTCTACTAACTCTTCTGTATAACTAGAACCCTCTTTTTTTCTTTTTCTTTTTTTCCCTTCTTTCCCTATTTCTTTCTCTTTTCTCTTTTTTCTTTTTCTTCTTCTTATTCTCTGTTTCCTTTTCTCTTCTCTTTTAGTCCCCCTTTCCCCCCCCCCTTTTTTGCTCCCTCCTCCATTATTTTCTCTCTTTTCTTCTATTCCCTTCTCTATTCTTGGCCGATCTAGAAAGCCCTTCAGCCTTTAAGAGTTAAATAGCTACAGCCTCTTGTGAATAGCAGTAATGTGATTAATGTGGCAAATACCTAATCATATAACAAGGATTGATACCTACCTCATTGTGTTCAACCATTGTAAAATTTATCGCCTGTGAATATGAAATTCATCTCCATTTCTCTGGAAATTTACATCTACACCATTGGAATCTGTGCATCTATACAAAGGATTAATTCACCCTCTCTGTAATGCTAATAAGCAGGAATTGAGACCCACCTCGTTGTAATTAACAATGGATAAATTTGTCTTCTGTGAGTATGTAATCCCTCATCATATCTATGGAAATTCATATGGATTAGGTCACCTTCTCTGTGATGCTATCAAAACTTTTTTTAAATTCTGTGATAAGACTGTACATCATCTTTAAAGAACTTTAATGAACTTTAGAAATCTGTTTAATTATCTACATTACTTCATGAGTATAGCCTCAAACACTAGGATGTCTAGAGAACTTACATGTATTTTAGCTGATGAGTACGGGACTCGTTTATATGCTGTAATCTTTGCAACTTTTAATAAAACCTGTCCTTGTATGAAACGATCGTACTAAAAACCTATCCATTCTTGTTGCTTCTTTCTCGCTTATAATCACCCCACATTACTGTATTGTTAAATCAGTATAGTTTTTTTTGGTGCATCTAAATTAGGTACCATATTCAAGTAAATTCTTTTAAATTAACTTGAATCTTTATTGCTCTTTGAATATATATATACATATATATATATATATATATATACATACATACATACATACATATATATATATATATATATATATATATATGTGTGTGTGTGTGTATATATATAAAGAATATGAGGGGTTTAGTTATGCTGGTTAAGTGCTAAGGCTCGATGTAGGGATCTGTGTTAGGGTTCTGTTATAGCAGGTATATATTATATTAGAGGAAAAATCAAAACCAAGACAGAATGAGTATCTCAAGTCATTTAGAATAATTTAATTAGGGTAAGGTGAATTTGAAGTCTTACACCTGTTTCTGGGATAACCCAAGTGGTTGGTTAACATATCTGTGTACTGGGTATTCCGTCATCAAAGGCAAGGTATGAATATTTTAGACAGGAAATATTCATACCTTGTCTCTAATGATGGAATACCCAATGCACAGACATGCTGACCAATCACCTGGGTTATCCCAGAAATGGCTGTAAGACTTCAAATTTACCTTACCCTAATTAAATTATTCCAAATTACTTGAGATACTTGAGATACTCATTCTGCCATCGTTTTGATTTTTCCTCTAATATAATATTTATATATATATATAAATTCTCATATATATTTGTACATCCAAACACACAAACATTTATATGCACATGTGCAAACACACACACACACACACACACACACTGAAATGGCTACCAGCTTGTTAGATGAGTAAGATCATGGTTCTTAAATCCTACCAGTGGCTTGCAGAACTCGTAGGTTTGACATTTATAGAAATTCTTCTAACTTCTTGGTTGTTCTAGATCATTCTGATGATTTTAAATGTACCCCTCAGGTGCCTAGATAACATACAAGGTGGTAACAAAAGGTTCTCAGACTAATTTTGATTAATAGAAAATAACTTATTTACCTAATTTTTAACATCATCTCCTTTGAAATAGCCACCTTGTCCCAGCATTCCAGCTACTTCTGGAGTCTGACCTGGAAATTGTTTCCTGTAAGTAAGTCAAATGACCTAAACTTCCCACCTAGAGACTCTGCCCATCTCTCATCTTTTTGACCAGCAAATTCCCATTAGATTGCATTGCTGTCACATGTGTTGATAGAGCTTTTTCTGTCCTACTCTCCATAAACTCTAGTGTTTTCCAGGATTTGGTGTTATCCCAACCTCTCTTCCTTCAATCCATCAATGACCTACGTGGCATCTCATCCAACAATGCCTGGTTGACAGTATTTTTTATTCCTCCACAAGCTTACCTTAACATGCATTGATTCCTTAAACGGAGACCTTGAGAGTAAACTCCAGCAGGATTATGCCACCCCTGTCTCTTTTAATATCAAAAAAATCTGAAGTACACAACTTGTATCAAGAAAACACCACCACCCCGCCCCACCCCACTATATGTGAGTGCACTCAGCTAGAGCCCTCACAGTTGTTTCACCTGCTTGGCCTCACTATCATTGTAAATCCCGGATCTTTTCAGTTTGAACGGCAGTTTTCAACATAATTTCCTGGTAACTAAAGGATCTTTTCGGTTTGAACAGCAGTTTTCAACATAATTTCTTGGTAACTAAAATATTTTAAACTTCGTATACTGGTAGAATGTGTCAAAATAAAACATCTTTTTGTATTGGCTTTCTTGAGAAGATTGTAGTTTGTAAGTTTAACGTAGTTTAATTTCTCGAATTTCGGCATTTCTTACAGGCGTACTGTCTCCACTCTGTTTTTACTGTGACTACTATGACCTCTGCCTCATACCTCTACTACTCGGGTACCCTCAACCCATTCCTCTCTCCACCTCTTGGTACACTTAGTGTGTCCAATCCCATCCCAGCTCAGCACTAACTGCAGTGCCCAATTCTACATCTCCAGAATATCATCCCTCTGGAATCTTCTCCTCATTCATGTCTTTCTTACAAGTGCCAATACATGAAACACTCGGCCCTTGGGCCACACTGTGACTTCTGTTGATGAAATAAAAAATATATATATACTCATGTTTTGAGTTCTATTTTCCCGCTTGTATTACCAAACATATACACACCTCTCTCTCTCTCCCTCTCTCTCTCTCTCTCTCTCTCTATCTATCTATCTGTCTCAATGTGTATATATATATACTCTTTACTCTTTTACTTGTTTCAGTCATTTGACTGTGGCCATGCTGGAGCACCACCTTTAGTCATGCAAATCGACCTCAGGACTTATTCTTTGTAAGCCTAGTACTTATTCTATTAGTCTTTTGCCGAACCGCTAAGTTACAGGGATGTAAACACACCACCATCGTTTGTCAAGCGATATTGGGGGGACAAACACAGACACAAGCACACACACACACATATATATATATATATATATATATATATACATATATACAATGGGCTTCTTTCAGTTTCCGTCTTCCAAATTCACTCACAAGGCTTTGGTCAGCCCAAGGCTATAGTAGAAGGCACTTGCCCTAGGTGCCACACAGTAGGACTGAACCCAGAACCATGTGGTTCATGTGTATATATATATATATATATATATATATATATATGTATGTATAAAATGTCTGTGTATATCTATATATATATATATGTATGTATAAAATGTCTGTGTGTATATATATATATATAATATCTATCTATCTATCTAGCTATATATATATATATATGTATATATATATATATATAAAATGTATGTATATATAATATCAGTCAGAAAGTATACTGCAGTATGCATTTTCATGTGAAAGAACTCAATACAATAAAAAATGTGTGTTAGGAAACGGGTATCATTTGAGACATGTATATACATTCCTAGATCTATTGATCTCATCAGTTGAAAACACATCTCTTCATTATGGGGTCATTTTAAATGATTAAAATGTTTTTCTAACTCACTTAATATATGTTATAGGTGTAGTTGCTAAGAGAGATCATCAGAGTGAAGCCTCTGTGATGGTGCTTTAGCCATGAATTATTCATGAATAATGTTGGTTATGATGTTCATAGATTCTCTCGATATGCACAGCTTCTGTGATTTAGTACTGATGAATAAGAGTAGGTTGTCATGTTCTGTTGATGGATGAGGCTTCTATTTATAGAGAACGTACAAGTATATTGAGACTCTTCCTGCCACCAGTGGCTCTGCAAAAGGTCACCAGAACTGTTTTTCTTTCTTTAGCTATATCATACAAAAATGATATATAGTAGCATCTGGATAAAATGTGCATACAGATGGAAAAGATAGAGTGGAATGTGATGTCAAAGTGTTTGTAGTTAGAGCTGGTAGAGAGCAGTAATTAAGATGGGAAATAAGAAATGAACAACATTTGTAACTGTAGGCTCCAATCTTTGAGCATACTTCAAACCAACTTAAAATTACACACCTCCCAGCTACTTGACATTTCTAACTTTCAGCTAACATTTAATATCTGTTGAATGATGTTTTTAATGAATCTTTGACAATGTGTATGGGGGGACAATTCTGGACATGCCTCAGCCTTAATCAGGGAAACATAACCTTAACTGTACTTGTCATAGTTGTGATGAGAGAAATGCTGAGGAGATGCAAAAGATTATGATGAACATGATGACCATCTGCTGCACCCCCTTTTTATTGCGTTTCAAACATTTCTTTGGATTCCTGTGTTTTCAACAACAAAAATTACAATGTTGCCAAAGAAGCAGTTTTTCAAAATTTCAGTTTTACCCACCAACATCAAATTATTTGCTTTCAAAACTTTTTAAATATATTTTAATTTCAAGTTTAAGAAAATTTGAAGATTATAATTCTGAAATTTTTATTTTTTATTTTTTTTATTTTAATACCTAAAAAATTTCCCTCAATCCTTGCTTTTGGCATACCTTGCACTCATCCAGTATCAACATTCTGGAATTTTTTAAGCCTGTCCATTTATTTGCTCATGATTAGATTCCTGCTGATTGGACATGTAGGAGGACAGCCTCTCTGTGGTTGCATGACATGTTGTGCCCCAGCATGGCCACAGCTCATGAGCTGAAACTGGAATCAATCAATCAATCAATCATAACAGCAAAAGCTTCCTGAAATTACACACCTTTCACAACTTATAAAATTTAAAAAAAAAGAATTAGTTACAAAATGTTTGGGGAGTATTTATCAATTTGAGATTGTCTGCATTTTAGTAAGAGTGGAGAATAAATTTGAATTGCATTACCATCTGAAAAACATTTCCATATCGGAAGAAAGAAATTGGATGGTGAAGATGCAACAGTGACATTTTAAAGAGTGCTGATGCAGTGTTTTTCATAAGAAAATAACATCCTGCATCTTTAAATGAAACTGTGATTGAAAATTGAAAAGGTGATGAATGAATTGTCATGTTTGTTTTAAAAATTTAAGATAATTTGAAACTCTTAAAACTTGTCCAACACCTTGGCAAAAAAAAGTAGAATTACTTGGATGCAAATTATGCCTTCTCATTAGTAAAGAGATGGTGAGTGACAAAAAAAAATTACCTAACATTTGATGGTAGTAGTAGTAGTAGTAGTGGTAGTGGAGGTTGGGAGAAATGAGAATCACTCTGCTGATGCATTTCTTATTTCTATTGGGTGTTGATCATTATTCTGAAATTTCAAATAAATTAATGCAGCATGGAAGGTGTGTATAAGCCATTTAAAAAACACACAAAACCGTTAGATTCACTTCAACATTTAAATTTAATTTGTCAAAATATTTTCGTCGCTTTGAGACCGCGACCTGTTCACTGACAAAACTTTGTGCTGCATCAAAGAGATGCAGCACAAAGTTTTGTCAGTAAACAGGTCGCAGTCTCAAAGCGACGAAAATATTTTGACAATGTAGCACAAAGTTTTGTCAGTGAACAGGTCGGGGTCTCAAAGCGACGAAAATATTTTGACAAATTAAATTTAAATGCTGAAGTGAATCTAACGGTTTTGTGTGTTTTTTAAATGGCTTATACACACCTTCCATGCTGCAATTGTTTTCATTCCAGCACACGATCTCAGATCAAGTCACTCGTTATGCAAGTACATCTCCGTAATTCAAATAAATTAATTTTCACAATCATAATCTCCATATTTCTGTATATGTTGGATAAAATTGTTCAGTTTATGAAAAAATTTTCTAAGACATTTTAGATGCATGATTTGAGGGAGATTTGGCTGTTATTTCTAACATCTCAAATAGTCACAAGGAGGTTTCCTTCTTTCATGTCATCTGATTGTCATCATTCAGCAGCTATCTATGCATGGGAAAGTTTAAAAACTTCCAAAGGTTTGTGTCAGGCGGGTGTAAGTATTTTGAATGCCAGAAGTGAAAGGGGTATTTTTAAGGATTGAAATTTTGGAAAAAGATCTTTTCAGAATTATACTCTCCATCTTTAAAAGAAAAAAATTTGAAAATAAAAGCAAAAAATCTGGAGTTTAATTAGGTAACTGGTTTTTGAAAAGCTGTTTGTTTCTTTTTTGTTTGGGGGTGGGGCATCATCATGTTGCTGAAAATATAGGAATCCTAAGAAGTTTTTGAAAAACAAAGCAAAATAGGAGTGAAATGCATGTTCAACACAGCTACATTTGTTGCCATAGGAAAATAGAATTATTTAGAAATTAATTCAGGTATGTCATCTGCGTAATTCTGAAGTTAATACTATTATAGTAACGTATATGTTGTATGGACAGTTATCAGCAAGCTAATCTCCTAATCTCATCTGGATTAGTTGTTTCTTCATTGGCTGTTGGAAATGGGTTCATTTTGATGCCCTATTATAACAACTGCTGTGTTTGGATCTTTTCGGTTTGAACGGCAGTTTTTAAAATAATTTCCACGTAACTAAAAAATGTTAAACTTCATATACTGGTAGAATGTGTTTATGAAACATCTTTTTCTCTTGGCTTTATTGGGAAAATTCTATATTTTGTAAGATATTTGTTGTTTTTTCTTCTTCAATTTCTGCAATTTCAACTAATCAATGATGTCCATTGAGGTAAAAAAAAAACATTCTGTTCCGTATGAATATGGCCCTTGTTTAAGAAACAGATTGGGTATATTTACATTTGTGAAGAAAAAAAGATACCCTTCCCCCCATCCCTAACCCTAACCCTAACCCTAAAGCAGATTGAAATGCAATAGATCGATACTAGGGCCATAATTATGGGTGACAATTTCATATGACACTGCTAGAAAAAACTGCCGTTCAAACCGGAAAGATCCAAAAATGGGTTCATTTTGATGTCCTATTATAACAACTACTGTGTTTCAATGGTATCATTAACTTTATTGTTATCGTCTTTAACTGCATACTCACTGAGGGCAACACTCTCAGTTTCTTGTTTTTGTTAAGTTCAGCCTTTACAGCTTCTCACTAGAAAATATAACCTTTAGCAACAGACACTTTTAAAATATTCTGCAATAGTAGAGAAACAACCTCTACAGAAACAAATAGTTACCTCCCCTTAGGAAATAAAAAACGTACTCTTTTACTCTTTTATTTGTTTCAGTCATTTGACTGTGGCCATGCTGGAGCACTGCCTTTAGTCGAGCAAATCGACCCCGACACTTATTCTTTGTAAGCCTAGTACTTATACTATCGGTCTCTTTTGCCGAACCGCTATGTTACGGGGACGTAAACACACCAGCATCGGTTGTCAAGCAATGCTAGGGGGCACACATACAGACACCCAAACATACACACACACACATACACACACACA
>NC_043011.1:12291463-12343963 GCF_006345805.1 Octopus sinensis | reverse complement strand
TGAACTGGATTTGATTAAAATGAAGATTATTATATATTCGTTTGTTTTAAGCTTGTTCTGTTCAAATGTAATGTGAGACATAGCAAATTTAATCAGTTTCTAACTATTTCTGCTACCACAAAAAAAAAAAAAGAAAGAAAGAAAATGAAAAAACATACTGGATTTTAATATTTAGGTGCACTATCCTCATTTGGTAGTACTGCATTAATACAGCTCTGAATAGTCTGGAAATATCTTTACACATAAAAATTCTAGATTGGATGTTAGATCTGTTAGGAAATGTTGATGAAATCACATGAAGTTACTGAATTAAAAACCACCAATGAGTTCAAATTGAAGAATGGGCATCATAATTTTCAACTGCAGCACCAAATTTCAAATCTTTTCCCTGGATTATGAAGCATTGTGAAAAAAGTTCTTGGCAGTATTTCTCTGTGGAGGCACATGGCCTAGTAGTTAGAGCAGCAGACTCACGGTCGAGGGATCGCGGGTTCGAATGTGTGTATTTATGAGCGAAAACACCTAAGCTCCACGCGGCTCCAGCAGAAGGTAATGGTGAAACTTCTGCTGACTCTTTCGCCACAACTTTCTCTCACTCTTTCCTCCTGCATCTTGCAGCTCACCTGCAACGAACCAGTGTCCCGTCTAGGTGGAGAACCTATATGCCAAGAAACTGGGAAACCGGCCCTTATGAGCCAGGCATGGCTTGAGAAGGAACAAACAAGTATTTCTCTTGTCATATGGATCTAGTGTCAAAAGGTCTGTAATGACAGACCTTTTGACACAAAGGAGAAACTGACTACAAATAGTCAAACAGATTATTTTAAGGAAGCTTGGTTGCTATCACTGAGCAGGATGTAGAAATATTAGTCTCGTTACATCACACTATACTTCACAATAATAAATCAAATACTTTTAGATTCCTTTGTACAATATTTGGTTATACAATAATTGTTTAAAAAAAAAAACATTTACATTTAATTTTTAGCACACCATTTTTAGCTGACTTTATTGGGTCAGAGGTGCTGATGAAATATATTCTCTAGAGTGAGGTGATAGCGAAGAAAAAATTTTTAGAAACGTTGGTATCAATGAATCTAGTTTAAGATATCAGGATCTTTTCGGTTTGACCGGCAGTTTTTTCTAGCAGTGTCATATGAAATTGTCACCCATAATTATGACCCTAGTATCGATCTATTGCATTTCAATCTGTTTTAGGGTTAGGGTTAGGGGTGGGGGGAAGGGTATCTTTTTTTCTTCACAAATGTAAATAAACCCAATCTGTTTCTTAAACGAGGGACATATTCATACGGCACAGAATGTTTTCACCTCAATAGACGTCATTGATTAGTTGAAATTGCAGAAATTGAAGAGAAAAAAAACAAATATCTTACAAACCATAGAATTTTCTCAATAAAGCCAAGAGAAAAAGATGTTTTATAAACACATTCTACCAGTATACGAAGTTTAAAAGTATTTAGTCACGTGGAAATTATTTTTAAAAACTGCCTTTCAAACCGAAAAGATCCGGATATCAAGATATCGTGGATATTTAAAATTATGAAGGAAATTATAAGGTCATTTGATAACTGAAAGGAGAAGAGATATAAGTAAAGTTTGTAGGATAAAATGCAAAAATAAATGAAATAGTTGAAAGTGAAAGTATATTACTTATTACATTTCTTGTTGCAATAAATTCGAGAATGTCTTCTTTTTCTCAGGTCACATTCTCATTTTGGTTTGTTAAAGATTATTTTCTACTTATATCCATTTTCAGGAGAAAATCATCAAAAATTCTCTTGGTTTTATTTTATCTTGACCTTTATTCTCTCGAAAAACGACGACGCCATGGTAATCTCATTCTCACTCACAAGCGGAAAGTGTAACCTCCCGAAAGAGCTGTTCTTCACTCCTACTCCAGAGCGTGGGCTGCGGAGTCACTCTGAAAAGCTCTATCTATGATGATTTCATCTCAATCAAAGGAGAGGGGCTTTCTCTGTCCAGGTTGTAGATCCGTGGAATAAGCTGCTGGACGAGATAGTGAAGATGCCGACGACCGCTTGGTTCAAAGTCTCTCTTGACTAGAAATGGCCTGAACTCTTTGTGTGACCACCCTCCCCGTACATAACTCCATGTCCACCTACATGGCCTTGCTTTTGCCTTTTGAGCCAATAAAAATTGAATTGAAATTGAATTGAATCTTTATGTGAAATCACAATTAAGTTTGAAATACTGAACGAGAATGTCAAAGAAAATGTTTGTTTTTCCAAACTACAATCATATTTTCCATTAAATCTTTTTGTAGTTATCTTAATCAGAAATGGTTAGAAGTTAGTCTTTAGTAGTAAACCATAACTAGTGAATATAGAAGATCAACAATAAATAGAGACGAACTAGTTGAATACATTTCATAGAAAATGTAATGTCAGCTTGTGAAAACAGAACAAAGTTGAGAAAATAACTGAATAAGAATGAATGATGTATCTTGAGTGAAGAAATGGTGTGAGTTAGGAAAGTAAATATAATGGCAGTGGAGAGTAACTAATTATAACTGAATAAGAGTTAGATTTCATTTGGGAGATCATCATCATCATCATCATCATCGTTTAACGTCCACTTTCCATGCTAGCATGGGTTGGACGATTTTGACTGAGGGCTGGCGAACCAGATGCCTGCACCAGGCTCCAATCTTGATCTTGCAGAGTTTCTACAGCTGGATGCCCTTCCTATTGCCAACCACTCTGAGAGTGTAGTGGGTGCTTTTTACATGCCACCAGCATGGGGGCCAGTCAGACGGTACTGGCAACGGCCTCGCTCGAATCTTTTTACACGTGCTACCCGCACAGGTGTCAGTAAGGTGACATTGGTAACAATCACGGTCGAATGGTGCCTTTTTATGTGCCACGGGTACGGAAGCCAGTTGGCTGCTCTGGCAATGATCACGAATAAATATAAAAAGTACTTTTAAAGAAACTTTCCATTTTTATGATTCAAATACAGATGACTGTCAGTCTCTCTCTCTCTCTCTCTTTAAGACTGGTGAGAAGGTCATCAATCTGGCTTATGTTCCCACCAGACTGATATATATATATATATATATATATCCTAAATGACCCAATACAAGCCAATTAAACCAACTCTTAATCAGATGTAAGCTTTAATTCATTAAACTTAATCATATAGATTTGCATATTTCTGACATTACAAAATCATATTCTTCAACCATACCTACAGATTACTACCCACGCAAATTATTGAAATTAAATTCACAGACTAATAATACAGATATTATGTAGCTAGAATAAAATATTGAAGTGATCAAGAAAAAATATTTGAAACAGTATCATTTATAAAGATACATGTGTACATATGCAACCAAAATACCGATATTAAAATCCATCTAATCTACACTGCTTTTGTAATAATTACCATCTTATAGAGGTTTCAAATGACAAAATTGCACTCAAACTACTGCAATAACAAGAATTACATCACCATGACTAAAAGTAAAGAGGATTCTATCAGAATGCAAAAAGCAAAAAACAAAAAGAAAAACAGACCTGATGTCAGTTATAAAAATAGAGTGCAGCAATATAAACAGTACACTTCTCACACCTGATGGCATGGCTGGCAACATAGAGGCTTAGAATATTGATACTCTATCATTACTAACATGATGAAATAACAAAAAGATTCACCCTCTCTGCTTCTTTCTCTCACAGCTTTCTTTCATTCACACATATTCACACACACACACACACATACACACATACACACACACATACACACACACAGACACACACTCACACACATACACACACATGCACGCACACACATACACACACACACACACATATACACACACACGTGCACGCACACACATACACACACACATAAACACATACACACACATACACACACACATACACACACATACACACACATACACACACACACACATGCACGCACTCACACACACACACACACACACACACACATCTCTACTTCAGTATATTGTTGCCATAGTAAAAATTCTGGCATTGTTCCAGAAATACTACAATCATCAATATCGAATGTTAATGCTGTACCACTTGCTTTCACTTCCTTTTTCTTAAACTTTCTTTACTTCTTCCCAGAAGATATTCCCATTCGATGGAAAACAAACATCTTTTAGCAGTGATATATTATCTTTGTGGCATATTTACTGCAACATATTTAGCACCCTTTCCACTCTATATTTCTGCAAGTAGTTGCAATGTTATTGTTCCTAGCCTATAAATGGTACAGTGTATCAAAGGGTAGACAGGAGGAGATGGTAGAATGAGTGAGAGGGTAGGGAATATTAAAAGGTGTAGGATGATAGAGGAAAGTGAGTGGAGGAGACACTAAGGTGACAGAGATGGTACAGTGGCAGAAGGTAGTGAGTGACAGAGAGCAGTGAATGCTGACAGAGTAGAATGACGGTGGTAGTGAATGACAAAGACAAAAAGAAAGAAGGCACTTAGTGACAGAGATAGTTGAGTGATAGAGAGCTGTAAGTAAAATGACAGAGACAAATTGACTGAGGGCAGTGAGTGACAGAGACAGTTGAGTGATAGAGAGCTGTAAGTGAAATGACAGAGACAAATTGACTGAGGGCATTGAGTGACAGAGATAGTTGAGTGATAGAGAGCTGTAAGTGAAATGACAGAGAGGATCTTTTCGGTTTGAACGGCTGTTTCTTCTAGCGGTGTTATATGAAATTGTCACCCATAATTATGACCCTAGTATTGATCTATTGCATTTCAATCTGTTTTAGGATTAGGTTTAGGGGTGGGGGGAAGGGTATCTTTTTTTCTTCACAAATGTAAATAAACCCAATCTGTTTCTTAAATGAGAGACATATTCATACAGTACAGAATGTTTTTTACCTCAATAGATGTCATTGATTGGTTGAAATTGCAGAAATTGAAGATAAACAACAACAAATATCTTACAAACTATAGAATTTTCTCAATAAAGCTAAGAGAAAAAAATGTTTTATAAACACATTCTACCAGTATACAAAGTTTAAAAGTGTTTAGTTACGTGGAAATTATTTAAAAAAACTACCGTTCAAACCGAAAAGATCCCAGAGACAAATTGACTGAGGACAGTGAGTGACAGAGATATCAAAGTGACATGCGACATTGAATAGCAGAGACATTATATGATAGAGGGCAATGAGTGGTAGTGATATAAAATTAACATAGGGTAGTGAGTGGCAGAGATAATAAAGTAACAAGGGGCAGTAAGGGATGGAGACAGTTGAGTGACATAGGACATTGAATGATAAAGACATTGAATGGTAGAGGGCAGTGACATTGGCAATCAGATGACAGAGTAAGGCAGAGTCGAAAAGAATAGTGAGTCATAGAAACGGTGTAGTAACGGAGATTGTCAGGTGATGAACACGTCATAGTGGAAGAAAAACTGAGCGACACAGAGAGGAGAGTACTAGAGTCTGTCTTCAAACTAAGATGCATGTTTGTTTATCTTTAGCAAAATTCATTTGTTATACATACATACATTCATATGTATGGGCATAAGGATCAAATTTTCTGATTAATCATAACTCTAGGACTTGGAATGAGGTCACAAACAGTGACAAAAGATCTCTGACAAACAAGCTGATTGAGTGATAAAATGATTAATCAAATACTCAATTTGTTAATTAGTTAACTAGTTACTTGTACTTGTACTTGTGGCGACATTCACCCTGGGTGGGTTGAGTCGGCTTCTTCTACTTGGAAGAAGTTTTGTGGGAATATGTGGATTTCACAAGCGGTCCCCAACAATCCCGCATGTGGAAACATCCTGTTTGCTGCAGATTGTCCGCAGACGCAGGGACAGAACGACCGAGGAGCCGCCAGTTGCCGAAACAGACACTCCGAAGATTTTCACCAGAGCCCAATCCGCCTTGGGTGGCCCTACCAGGAACCAAAGTTCCCGACGGCATAGCTCTGACACTACCTGTTGCCAGCGTCCCCACCCTGGTGAGGAGGGCATGGACTTTGGGGACGCAAACTAGTTGAGTAATAATTATAAAGATAAGAGAATTAGGACTAATCTGTGTGTTTCTCAGTGGTAATATGACCTTTTCAAGACCCATTGTCATCATTTAACATGTTGTGTACACACACACACACACACACTCACACACATTTATATGTATCTATGTAGGTATGTGTGCTTCTACTTAGCATTATGACATCATTATGACACCATTTCGACTTAAAACTGACCAACCTATAATATTATTTTATTTTTGATCTACTTCATTTTTCTTTTCTTCTTTTTTTACATACATACACGCGTATGTATGTGTATGAATGGAAGAGGAAGTGTGCATTGATGTGTGTGTGTGTCTGTATACATATGTATATGTCTATATACATGTGTGTGTGTGTCTGTGTTCATTGTTCAATAGCCCTACCTATACAGTGGATAACAAACTCCAAAATGTCAGTTTCAAAATTGCTTTTAAGCAATTTGTAAACAGCTAATAATTTATAAACATCAAATTATTGAAGAGGAAAAATTATCAGAAAAGCTATTTCTATTCATTTTATATAATATATATATATATATATATATATATATATATATATATATATATACATCAAATGAAATAAAAAAACAGAACACAAAGGATGTCGCGATACACATGTTTCAAGCTTTATAAAATAACCTATTCTTACATCAATGTATAATCGACATAACAGATGGTTTAAAGCTCTCTTCAGCCGCATGCAATTGCTATACCAAAGACTTACATCACATTATGAAATTATGAAATCCGAAAATGTACATTTGGTATTATCTATAATGGTGGGTATATTGAGTTTCACTAAGAAAGTATGTTTGTAAATCTTCATACATTGATGTAAGAATAGGTTGTTTTATAAAGCTTGAAACACGTGTACCGCAACATCCTTTGTATTCTGTTTTTATTTCATTTGATGCATATACCCTCTCACCTCTGCTACTAGCTGGTATATACAGGTGCTTACACTTATCAAGTATTCACCCTGAATATATATATATATATATATATATATATATATATATATATATAGTCAATAACAAATATATCAGAAAAGAAGCACACTCTCAAGAATAGAGCAGAAATTATTACAAGAATTTCAATTTTGGACATAGAGTTACCAAAGGTTTTCATATCTACCAAACCAAAGCCTTGTGAAGAGTTTGTCAGACTCTATACAAGACAAAAAACTTTCTATGACACAGATGTGAGGAAATGCTCAGAAATCGAAATTTAAGTCTTAACATATAAAAACATTATTGAGGACGGGTTGCCTCCCCTGAACCAGTGGATAAAACAACCTTTATAGACCCAAAAAAAGCTTAACCAGCAAACGGGGAGATCTAATTTTCCAGTAAGTAACACATGAAGTGGACACATTAACAAAAACAACTTCTTTATGACTAATTAATGTGTCAGGTTTAATATAGTCCTTAAGAATTTTGGCTCTGTCTGTGATGCAGATTTTGCAACAGTCACGCCCATTGATATATGGGCCTGGATGATCAATTATTTTCCACATGATATCACATAGAACTCCTTGATCTTTGAGGTGCCACACATAGTAGGTCAGGGGTGTGGCAAACCGTCTTTCTGAGCCTCTGAAAGATGACTGGTGGTTGCAGAAGCGACATGTGAAAAACATACTGGCTGATCCAACAGGTTTACAAACTTGGGATGTGGCTATAATTGCGCTCCTGGTATATCTTTCATAGGCTCCAGGCCTGGGGATGCAGTGGGTAACACCGTTGCTGATGCAGTTGATATGGCACAATGATCCGGTGGCCTTATTGTCGTGGTTATCACTACTTGTCGCATGGTTGGCAATGTAGCTGCCGGTGTTAATAAGGGTGCAGCCAGTGGTAAATTATGCTGGTTAGGCTTTTTCAAGTCTATAAGGGTTGGTTTATCCTTGGTTCAGGGGAGACAACCTGAGCACTTCCTCACATCTGCATTGTAGAAAGTTTAAATATTTTTGTCTTTGTATTGAGAGTCTGACAAGCTGTCCACAAGACTTTGGCTTTGTGCATACGAAACCTTTGGTAACTCTATGTCCAAAATTTTAATTTTTGTTGTATATATATTTATATATATATATATATATATAACTTATAAATAAGGGCAAATAAAAAAATTTCTAATGCTAAATATGCCGAAAATTGGACATATTGTCCATTTACCATATAATTTATTTCTCAGTATGAACTATTTGGCATTAGAAATTTTTTCGTTTGCCCTTATTTATAAGTTGTTTATAATTTAACCTTTAAAGGTATTTTTTAATATGCTGGCCATAGATAAAATTTTTTTTTCAAGAAAATTTTATCCTACATTAGATATATATATATATATATATATATATATATATATATATATATATATATATGTGTGTGTATATAGGTATATATTACTCTTTTACTCTTTTACTCTTTTACTTGTTTCAGTCATTTGACTGTGGCCATGCTGGAGCACCGCCTTTAGTCGAGCAAATCGACCCAGGGACTTATTCTTTGTAAGCCCAGTACTTATTCTATCGGTCTCTTTTGCCGAACCGCTAAGTGACGGGGACGTAAACACTCCAGCATCGGTTGTCAAGCAATGCTAGGGGGACAAACACACACACATATACACATATATACGACAGGCTTCTTTCAGTTTCCATCTACCAAATCCACTCACAAGGCATTGGTCGGCCCGGGGCTATAGCAGAAGACACTTGCCCAAGATGCCACGCAGTGGGACTGAACCCGAAACCATGTGGTTGGTTAGCAAGCTACTTACCACACAGCCACTCATATATATATATATATATATATATATATATATATATAAATATAATATGTGACAATTATTCGGTAGCCAAGATAAAGCTCTGAGTTTCGGATGCCGAGGTGGAAATCCACAACACCATCTCTTCGGTTATAATACATATGGTGTTATGGATTTTTTAGTTACCTAGAAATTATGTTAAAAACTGCCGTTCAAACGGAAAAAATCCCAAAATTCTACCCTCCATTATGAAATTTATTAGAAATTTCCCTCAATACAAGACTAAACGATAAAAATGTATTAGGTGTGATGCTGACATCTCTCTCAGAATAGAAATCAATAAAATTAAAGAGCTGATGTTACTTGCTGCAGCTTCGTTAATTAATCAATCAGAATAGCAATAAGCTATGCTATTTCACTTCTCTTATAACTGTAACTTAGGAAAACTTAACTTATTAAATATTTCTATCAGAGTAGTATCATAGTTGTTGTCTTTTTCTTTTTTTTTTTATTGCATACTAATATAAACTGAGAAAACTGTATCTTAAAAATTTTAATACTATCCATCTTCCTAACGGTTCATGCCTTTTCTGCTCAAAATCTTGCTCTGTTATTTCTTTATCTTACATGTTTTATTCATATTTTGTGGAATGTTTCATTTATAGTTTATTTCTTTGTTTGTTTACCACAAAATATTTTATAGAAATTTTATTTGCCATTATTTAGTCTACATTTTGATTTTTTTATTCCAGAACTAGAAGAGGTTCTTCAACTGGTCCCCACAGTTCACAAAGAGAACATTACCAACAATCTCAGGCTCAGAATTCTCAGACTTCAACAAATAAAGGTAAACTGTTGTTGTGATTGTCATCATGGCTATTGTTGTAACCACCACTATCTCATCATCATCATCATCATCATCATCATCATCATCATCATCATCATCATCTTTTCCTATTTCAATGTAATTATATTGGGTTGGTGCATAATTATTGTGGCTTTTTTTCAACAAATTTTATTCAACAAAAACAATAACAATATTTAACAAAAACATCTTGAAATGATTATTCTGGCTCATTTTGAGCTTTATAAAGTATTTATAAATCCTTTTTTGCTATTTTTGTTTAGTGAAGGATAAGTTAGAAATTTGTATAGTTTTGAAAAAGAGTTCTTTCTTGGAAATACAGCATCACAGACAGCTCGGAATATTAATGGAGTATTTCATTCTAATGTTATTACACAGCAGACAGAATCAAATTGGTTCGCAAAATATTATTCTGGTAACTTTGACCTCACAAATGAGCAACGCGGTCGACTAGAAATAAAGGTGGATAATGACGAACAGAAAGCTACCTTTGAGTCAGATCCATCTCAAAGCACCCGTGAATTATCGTTGTTGTTTAGTATTAACAAGCAAACAATATTGACTCACTTAGTTCAAATCGGTAAAGTGAAAAAACAGGATAAGTGGGTTCCACATGAACTCAATGAAAATCAGAAACAGCAACGTTTGGAAGCCTGCATTATGCTACTTTATTGTCACAAAAATGAATCACTTTTGAATCGAATTGTAACATGTGATGAGAAATGGATCAAATACAACAACCGTAAACATTCAGCACAATGGCTGGACAAAGACGAGCCACCAAAACACAGTCTAAATAGCAAACTTCATCAAAAGAAGCTGATGGTATGTGTTTGGTGGTCTGGCACAGGTGTGATCCATTATGATTTCATTAAACTTGGCTCATCAATCATGGCCGAAGTATATTGCAGCTAACTGGACCAAATGATGCAGAAACTCCCCCCCCCCATCAGATTAGTCAACAGATCTACTCCTATTTTATTGCAAGACAACACCAAACCACACACTACAAGAGTTGGAAGTTCTCCATCATCCACCATACTCACCTGATCATGCCTCCACTGACTACCAGTTCTTCCCAAATTTGGATAACTTTTTGATAGGAAAGGTATTTAATTCCGATGATGCTGTAAAACAGGCCTTCCAAGATTTTATTAACTCTAGATTGCCAGGCTTTTACAATTCCGGGCTGGACAAGCTACTGCTGAAATGGCAAAAGAGTATCGACAATATAGGTGCATACTTTGATGAATAAAACTATTCTTTGTATTTATAAAACATTAGCAAACTTTTTTTTCTTTTCTACAAATTTCATACTTGACGACCTAATATATACATTTCAAGTGGTTACATAACTTTTAGAGCATTGAAGAGTTTCTATTTTATATGGTTGGGCTGAAATTACTACAGGCCTAACTATGGTTAACATGGTACGTGATGACCCAATAAACTGACTGTAAATAACTACAGATTTTTTCTATATATGAGATGACTAGTGCACTCCTATCCTTGCCCCACAAACACACATTCTCCTCTTTCTGCATTATTTAATACTACTACGGCCACTATTCTTTGGAGTTGTTTATCTTTTGCCATCTCTACTTAGGTACTCTTGATTTCTCTTCCTATCACCCATTTTCTTTCATTCCCTTCAGGTCCTGCACCAACCACTTCTCCCAGTCATTTATTCCCTCAGTTTGGTCCTCTGGAATATCCTCTTTGCACCTGATTCCCTGCAACTGTTGATTTACAGTATTTAAAGGAGAAAATTATTCATTGATCTCATTGATCAATGAGGGCCTGCAAAGGCCATGAGCACAGCCTTTTATTTGAAACCAGACAGAAAAAGAAGTTCCTCCAATATCTTTAATTATTTCTATATTTATGTATTATTTCCTCAATATACAGTATTTACCCCAAACATGTATGCAGATAATATCTATATATCACTGCATAAAATAGTGATATCACTAAATATGTTACATAATTTTAAGTGCGTTTTTTTTTTCTTGTATTGCTTCAAAATATGCCATAAGTTTTTACAGAGCTTGAATTCTAGTTCATGAACGAATTTGAATTTATGTATAGAGATATCTAATGATATTGTTGTATTTTGGAATGGTCAGTTTTGGAATGGCCAGTTTAGCCAATAAAAGCACACGCACTATATATTTGGTGTTACCTTGCTTCAGCATTATCTATTTTTTACATTAATCTTAATCTTATTTCGGCCAGAGTTCTTTCATCACACTCCTGTGACCTCATCAGTGGTCCTTTGCTTTCTTCATTTGCACATGCGTATATTTCTATGTGAGATTATTATATTAGCAGCATTGGGTGTGTTATTGTAGAAGGCCTGCTTGCTGTTTATCGCGTTGGTCTGCTACTATGCATATTGTGATCCACTAATGTGGTGATTAATGTTTTATGAGATAATAAATGATATTTTAATGATAATTAAATTATCTCAAGGATTTTTTTTTCCTCTTTGATCTTTTTAATATCTGAATAGGAAACAGGGACAGGCAAGTATCTATGGATACCAATGAAACAGCTGATGACATATGGATAGTAGATGCCAATTTTCAGTGGTGGAGAAGATATGCCTTTGTGACATGGCAATTGTCTTCATATTTAATTATTGTGGAGGCACATGGCCTAATGATTAGAGCAGCGGACTCACGGTCTGGGGATCGTGGTTTTGAATCACAGACCGGGCGATGTGTGTGTTTATGAGAGAAAAACACCTAAGCTCCATGCGGCTCTGGCAGAAGGTAATGGCGAACTTCTGCTGACTCCTTCGCCACAACTTTCTCTCACTCTTTCCTCCTGCATCTTGCAGCTCACCTGCGACGGACTGGCATCCCGTCCAGGTGGGGAACTTATACACCAAGGAAACCGGGAAACTGGCCCTTATGAGCCAGGCATGGTTTGAGAAGGAACAAACAAATATTTAGTTACTGCTTCCCAGGTCCAACAGACTTATTTAGAGCAACTTTTACAATTGTCAAGATTCAAGCCCTGAATGTGCTTTTGAATCTCCTCTTTGAGTGACATGACTTGCACTCCATTGGTAAAGAGTATGGAGGGTGAGTGATAGATGATGAGAGATAAGGGTAGGGGTAAATGTAGTGAAAGGTGAACAAAGGAGAAGAGTGGTTGAAGTTGAATATTTACTGAGAAAGGGTGAATGAGGGGTGGATATCAATAGAGGTAGTTCAGAAGAGAGGAAGTGGTATCTAGCATGCTAAAGTTTTAGTCTTTACTATATTTTTTTAATGTTTCTTGGGTGATGAAAAAATTTTAGCATTTGAACCATCAATTCTTCTTCAATAACCAAATTGATGTTGGACTGCTTCTGCTCAAATGCTTATTGAGCCCAATATTTCAATATATCACTGGAAATCATCAATAAAACATTCACGAGCAGACTCAGAGCTTGCTTAAGCCAGTTTCTTTAAACAGTCAACATTGCTCCTACCCCCAACCGAACTCTCTTCAGTGAAACAGGCATTTGATCAATTTCCTGTAAAGCTTGGCCTTGTGGATGGTCTGTACCATCAGTTGAGACAGTGTCATTTTGACCATTTGGGTGTCTGGTACAAGCAGAGTGATGAGTAACATCAATCAGTTTAACATGATTGATCATATTTATTGATTAGTTTAAATTGTCTAAGTAGAACTTTTCTAAAGTTGCTTGGTTGCAGACCTCCTTTGAAGTCTTTTTATTATCATTGGGTCAGAGATAGCCTCCAGATGGTAACATTGATTTCAAGGCCTTTCCAAGTGTTTGGGTATTCAAAGAGATTTATAGATTGCAAATTCATTCTGTTCAGTTACCTATCGGCATAGTGATCATCGGCAAACTCCACAGGGGACACTTTCATTTCCCCTTACCCCTCATGTCACACAGTTGTTAATGTTTATTCCAATTGGGTCATGCCCTTCCAATTGCTATAGATCCGGAATGCATCTTATGGCTGTACTGGTCACCTGTATAGGGAATGGTAATAACTAGGGTAGTGTAGCTGACTGCCTATTGTGATCATTCATTTTTTAGTTTCCTGTAGCTTTGCTCTCTTTTACAAACCCAGTGAACATTCATATTTTTCCAACTTCAAAGAAATTTGAACAATAGATATAAGACACAAGTTAAAAAAACATTCCCAACAATTCAACTTCTCTGGTTGACTTTAAGACCCCCCACCCCTAATAGGGGCCTTAACTCCCACAAGTTAGAGCTCTATGTGCTCCATTTTTCAGGAGCAAAATCCTTTGAATAGGTTTTATAAGATTTGGATTTTGGAATCTGAGCATAAAGATGGGATAAATATGTCATGATTAGAATTTTTTTATAGTGTATAAAGAGGTAAAGAACCCTCATTAAAATTTTTAATCTCCAATTTTGGTGTAATTCAAATCATAGGTGTTCCAGTTCATTAGAGAAAAATATAAAAGAAAAGTCTAATTCTTCAATTCCATGTGACACGGGCAATGCTGGGTATCTCTGCTAGTACACACACACACACACACACACGTATATATATATATATATATATATATATATATAAATAAATGAGTGTATTTTACCCTTGTTAACAATTAACACAGAAAAAATAGATAAATAGTTACCAGGGTAGCAAAAAATCACACAAGTAAAGAGGTTGTAATTACTTGTTTTTATAAGTAGAAACTACAGGTTTACGTGGAATATTTTGTATAATATACAAGTAAATAAATGGAATTTTTATTGCAGGTGTAATTCAAATACTTTTACTTCTGCCACATGTTTTGAAGATTTCACTGATATTATTCCAAAGGAATAAAATGGTGTAAAACAATGTAATCTTCTCTTCAGGGAAGTGAAGAAATGAAACTCGCCAATAAGACATTTTAACAGGAAATGATGGATATGTATTATTAATATTGTTTGAAAAAACGTTATATGATATAACGTCAGAAGTATCCTATAGAAAGAGGAGGGATAAAATAAGGAAAAGTTAAATAAATGAGAAGTATATGACTATATGTTTATTACATAAAACCTTATAAACTAGGAAAATATATTTTTTTAGTGAATGTTAAATATAAAAAGAAAATTAATGTTTAAACTATATATAATGATAGAGATTACCTATATGAACTAAAGGTGTGTTTTTGCCAATGTTTACATCGGTATGCATGCTCTATAACCGTGTTTACATCAGGGGATTTTTAGAAAAAATAATGGAAAATAGTTCAGAATTACAGAGAAGGCAGAATTCCTTGCCTTTGTCATAAGGTATTGAGATTTTGATTCCCAATTTCCTCCCTCTGTTCCTTGCGTAACCATTTTTTCCTTCTACACTGATACTCTCGTGCAGCGTTCCTCATGCGATTATCCATATTTTATTAAAATAATAAATCTCCAAAATGATTCAGAATATTTCAATTTATATATATATGACAGGCTTGGAGGTGGTGATGATGCTGGCTGGTGCGATTTTGTGGTTTAGTTAGTTAGTTAGTTAAGTTAGTTAATTTTTTGGCTCAAAAAGCAAATGCAAGGCCATGTAGGGGGACATGGAGTTATGTACAGGTGGGTGTTAATGTAATCTCGTCCGGCAGCTTATTCCACGGATCCGCAACCCGGATGGAGAAAGCCCCTTTCCTTCAATTGAGATGAAATCATCGCAGATAGAGCTTTTCGGAGTGACCCCGCAGCCGACGCTCTGGAGCAGGAGTGAAGAACAGCTCTTTCAAAGATTACACTTTCCGCTTCTAGTATGCCAAGAGAGATCTAGCTCTGTTTCTCATATTTTCTAAGTTCAGCTGCCTTTGCTCTTCACCCATGTGTTCTTGATTCTGTTGATCTCCATCTCTCTTATTTTGAAAATACACTTCTCTTTGGTCCTGGCTCATTTGTTCTATCCTTTGTTGATTTCTTTCCCTCCTGTCCCATAGGATACGCTCCTTCCACTCTTGGCTTATTTCATTTCTTCTCCGTCTCATCCTCATGCAATTTTTATTCCTAATTTCCTCCCTCTGTTCCTTACGAAACTATTCTCTCCTTCTACACTGATGCTCTCGTGCTGCATCCCATGCAATTATCCATATTTTATTAAAACAATAAATCTCCAAAATAATTCAGAGTGTTTCAATTGAAAAAGATATACAAATGTGTTAGACAGTTTTTGTTTAAAAGGTGAATATATTGCTAAAATACTCACCTAATATGCAAGGACACAGTAAGGGTACAGTAATTAATCATATTGTAGGAATTCAATTTCAGTATTTGATGTACAAGTGTAGCATGTCTGTTTTTATTGCCAATGACTGGCTGCTAGGATCCAAGAAAAGTATATCACAATACACCTGATAACCACTTTCAGATCAAAGTTCCAGTTTCTTGACCATAGGAAAGTAGCATTGGGCATTCATTTAACTTGATAGAGAATAATGTTCTCTCACCGAGGTACTTGTCTTCCAACATTTGTTTGGCCTTTAATTTTAGAGATCTTCTCGTGATCCTTCAGTTGAGATTGATTCTCCTTGATATTTTACAGGATTTACATTTTTTAAAGTTCACTGGCAATGGAAATAGGAAGGGGATTTTGGTTGTATATATTCTTGGTTTGCTGTATATTAAGCATATGTAATCTCCGAAACAGAGTTACAGAAATCAAAATCAGACTAAAAACTTGTCTTGATTGCTGAAAATTTATTTATTATTTGATATTTTATTTTCAGATGAGTCATACTACAAAATGGCTTTGGAGACACTTGAGGAACTTGACTGGTGTTTGGACCAACTCGAAACCATTCAGACACATCGATCAGTTAGTGATATGGCATCAAGCAAAGTAAATATATTTTTCCTTCAATTCTTTTACTACTAATTCTTTGTAACTCTGGCGTTTTCATGAAATACATTGTATTTCATAACTGCATATTGTGTAATTATTATCTTTTAGAACTTGACTGGTGTTGGACCAACTCGAAACCATTCAGACACATCGATCAGTTAGTGATATGGCATCAAGCAAAGTAAATATATTTTTTCTTCAATTCTTTACTACTAATTCTTTGTAACTCTGGCGTTTTCATGAAATACATTGTATTTCATAACTGCATATTGTGTAATTATTATCTTTTACGCTTAATTAGTCTTTTGTAACATGAGACTTATTCCTATCCAGAATAAAGTATAAGAGTTGTTGAGATTGATCTGAATTTGATCATTATAATATAATGAAATTATTGTATATAGTGCTCAGGTGCACCACAACTTGTCAAAAGTGCATATAAAGTATATACAGTAATGTACAAATGTCTGGAAAGCGAACAGTGTATGAGTCAGATACATGCTTGCGTGTGTATGGAGGGGAGAAAATCAGGTGTAGTGTTAGCGAATCTCAGGAAGCATGGAAGTTTTGAAAGATGTAGTGCTCCGACAACTAACAACTGATGCCGGCAGTTTGTTCCATGCTTCAGCAATTCTGAGCGTGAAAAAATGTTTCCAAAAGTCATGGGAGCTGTGCTGTTTTCTGACTTTGTAAACATGTCCACGGGTGTTAGACAGGTGGAGTTTGAAAAGGTGGTCAGAGTTATTGTTTGTAAGATGGTTAATAATTTTATGGGTGTCTGCCAAGTCAGCTGCCAGATGTCGGAGTTTCAATGTGTCCATGCCCAGGGAAGTAAGGCATATTTCCACTTCTACCTAATCCATCCATGGCCATATTGTTTACAAGTGAATATGACTGGGTAACATATACCATGCTTTCACTTATTGTTTTAGGTTATTATGAAGTCGTGAGCAACCCTCCACCTTGATCCAATGAGACATTAAAGTGTGACTGCTGGAGGGAGAGAGGGTCATAACTGCGCTGGTGCTAATTTTCAGCTGAGTAGACTAAAGCAGCATGAAATGAAGGGCCTTGCACAAAGACATAATGTATTGTCCAGTCTGGAATTGAACCCACTGTTTTTATGATCAAAAGCTCAAATCCAAACTACTAAGCCATGTGTCTCCACTACTTTTTTACTCGGTATAAAATAGCTAAATAACTTTGTTGTCAGGATTATCTGCTGCTTTGTCTGAATTCTTTTAGAGGAATAATTAGGTTGAGCAATTCTGAAAAGTATTTCAACATCAGCCAAAGAATACCATCTTGAATACCCCAGTCCAAACAAACAAAGACATCCTTGGTCATAGATTTTCTTGATGAAGGCTGATCTGGGGCTAAATAACAATAATAGACTTATAAAAATACACTGTGGAGGCGCAATGGCCCAGTGGTTAGGGCAGCGGACTCGCGGTCATAGGATCGCAGTTTCGATTCCCAGACCAGGCGTTGTGAGTGTTTATTGAGCGAAAACACCCAAAAGCACCACGAGGCTCCGGCAGGGGATGGTGGTGATCCCTGCTGTACTCTTTCACCACAACTTTCTCTCACTCTTATTTCCTGTTTCTGTTGTACCTGTATTTCAAGGGGCCGGCCTTGTCACTCTCTGTGTCACGCTGAATATCCCCGAGAACACATTAAGGTGCACATGTTCTGTGGAGTGCTCAGCCACTTACATGTTATTTCATGAGCAGGGCTGTTCCGTTGATCGATCAACCGGAACCCTTATTTACATTTTTATTTGCTAATATTTTTGTATATACTTTGCTATAAAAGAATTTATATGCTAAAATTTGTCACTATTAAGTTGATAGACTTCACTAGGCCTGCATTAGAAAAATCCTGAGGTGCTGAAGAAAATGGGGTTTTAGGATTAATGCATCTATCAATCTTAAATAGTTTTGTGCTGGTGTCAAACATACAATTAAAATGTAAGAGTGGTTTTTGCATGGATTAAGTGGAAAAATCGCTGACTTGGGTTGATGAAACTGCTCTCAAAAATACCCAAAATACAAATCATATGTTGTATGGTGAATTCCAAGTCATTTGGAATATATTTTAATATGTTAATATACATATTAAAATGTATATTTTAATACATTTTAATATTAAAGAAAGGTTGAAATTGGGAAAAAAATTTAGTATATTCCTTTAAAACATTGATGTTCTGAACCATGTGAAATGCTAAATTCATGAACTGAATCTGCTAAAGAAATTTTGAAACTGTAAGAAATTCTCTACACACACCAAAATAACTTTCTACAGTTTTAATACATTCTCCACAACATTCTACAAATATGAAACTTGTCAAATTATGAGTATCAGAACAAAATACCTTAGAAAGATCTTGATTCTCATCAAAATGAAGAAGTTTTGTATGAAATGGAAGAATCTAAAAATATCTCAAAATACTTAATTCACTATTCATATGCGAACAATGACTATGTAGACTTGGAACTCACAAAATTTCTTCTAGACTCGACAATCTATTCCAACTGGGCTTCAAAGAAGTAATAACACAAGTTGAAAATCTTCAGTCAGCTGAAATTAGTCAAAAGTTAGTACTGAAACTCCCGGATCTTTTCGGTTTGAACGGCAGTTTTTAACATAATTTCTAGGTAACTAAAAGATTTAAACTTTGTATACTGGTAGAATGTGTTTATAAAACATTGTTTTCTCTTGGCTTTATTAAGAAAATTCTATAGTTTGTAAGATATTTGTTGTTTTTTTTCTTCAATTTCTGCAATTTCAACCAATCAATGACGTCCATTGAGCTAAAAAACATTCTGTGCTATATGAATATGTCCCTCGTTTAAGAAACAGATTGGGTTTATTTACATTTGTGAAGAAAAAAAAGATACCATTCCCCCCACCCCTAACCCTAACCCTAACACAGATTGAAATGCAATAGATCGATTCTAGGGTCATAATTATGGGTGACAATTTCATATGAAACCGCTAGAAAAAACTGCCGTTCAAACCAAAAAGATTCCAACTCCCTTTAGATGTATTTAAATTCCGAAAGCAAGCAAGGGAGATAATTCTAATAAGTTTTATTTTTCTTCTGGTTTTTGACAATATACACAATGTTGATGGGAGTGGAGTTTGTCTATAAAGTTAACATGAAAGCAATTGACACGTTTCAGTAACATTTCACCTCCTTAGTAAAGTATATATTATTTAACTGGCAAAACTAAGAATGACAAATACATGAACAGGAATAGAGGGAATGTAGAGCCACTGATAATGGACAGGTTTTTTAGCAGACTTGAGAAGCAGGAAACTTCTAGAAATAATAGAAAAATACTAAATGACAGACTGAAACTGCAACATATCGAATACTTCCATTGCAATCGATCTGATATATAAATCGATTTTGATATCTGTGTTAATAGCAGTACTTATTTAGATATTTTACATTTCTCACATACACTCTCTCTCATTCTCTCTGTACTCTCTGTACATGCACATACACAGATTCAGACATGTGTGTGTGTGTGTGTGTGTGTGTACCGGGTTGCGGATCCGTGGAATAAGCTGCCGGATGAGATAGTGAAGATACCGACGACTGCTCAGTTCAAAGTCTCTCTTGACCAGAAATGGCTAGAACTCTTTGCATGAACACCCACCCTGTACATAACTCCATGTCCACCTACATGGCCTTGCATTTTGCTTTTTGAGCCAAAAAATTAACGTAACTTAACTTAACTTGACTTAACTTATCTATACACACACAAATGAATGTATATATACACATTCTTGTCTTATTTTATTTTTTATATATGTGTCTTAATCAAAACGAAAATCCGAATATCACTATAATTGCTTTTTTGTTTCAGTTCAAACGGATGCTAAACAGGGAGCTTAGTCATTTTGCAGAGTCAAGTAAATCAGGGAATCAAATAGCAGAGTACATATGCAGTACATATCTTGGTAAGTAATAAGTTTCTTTGACTACACTTATATAACAATGCAATTAATGTTTCACATAGAAAACTTGTCAGTGTTTTTATCCACAGGTGTGCAGTGAAATTAATATTTATTATACCTGTGTTCTACAAGCCTCAAAAGTTTAGTAACTACAAGTCTAAAGTCTAAAGGCTTAAAAGACCACATGCTGAATACCAAGTTGTTATTAACAGAGATCAACAAAATCCTGACGTCTTAGTGAAGTGCTCATGTTTAATTGGTAAGAACAGGTAGTCAGTGGCAGAATGGAGACATAAATGAAGCACTGGAATATCTGGCAGATTAAAAATGAATAAAACTTTGGGTTTTATTAATACAAAGAAATGGTTAGCTCATACAGCTTGGTGGATGTAATTAATAGTTTCTGCAATCAGATAATTTAAAAGCAGTCACAATGATGGTATCACAGTTAAGGCGGCGAGCTGGCAGAAACGTTAGCACGCCGGGCGAAATGCTTTGCGGTATTTCGACCGCCGTTACGTTCTGAGTTCAAATTCAACCGAGGTCGACTTTGCCTTTCATCCTTTCGGGGTCAATAAATTAAGTAACAGTTACGCACTGGGGTCGATATAATCGACTTAATTCGTTTATCTGTCCTTGTTTGTCCCCTCTGTGTGTGGCCCCTAGTGGGTAATAAAGAAATAGGTATTACAGTTAGAGTAAGAAATAGTTGAAAGAAGCATTTGTAAGATGTGTGATGTATGTTGATGAAATATAATCATAGATTGTTGGTGATTGCTATTAAGAAGGATTTGGAATTATTCTGTTAACTGAACGATGTTAGCTTGCATGAAAGATGGTTTGCATGTGAGATAATAAAATAAGTGAGAATTAAAGAAATTAGCTAATGCTTGCAAGAATCATAATAGTATTGGTATAGACAAGTGTTGTATATGCATAATACTTGTTGCATAAACAAGTATTATGTAATAAAATATAACTGGTATTTATGGTACAAGATGGCAAAGAATGAAATGGATGGAAAAAAATGCTAAGATTAGATCTTACCTTATCGATAAGCTGAGATGACTGGGAATATGTTTAGTAGTGGCTTTATCTCATATCTGAGTATTTATTGTCTTTTTTGCTGAATGCTTCCTTTATGGTGATACTGTTGATGACTCTGTAGACCAATTCTTGCATAGAAGAGTTGAAAGCATTAATTGTATGGCAATATTGGTGGAGGACAAGGTTTGTTTTGGCAAGCCTTTCTCTCCTATCAGTTGAGTTCTTCCTTTTCTCTACTGATGGTTTCACAGTTTTTGGTTCCAACAGTGATGGAACACCACCACTTGGTACGGTCTTGGACTTGTGTTTTAAACAATTTGGGCTCAATTCCAGTGGCTTTTAGTGTTGCTTTGAATTGGTCCTTGTATCTTCGAAGAAGACAACCCCTTGGTCATCTTCCAGAAATTAGCTCACTGAATAAGATTTGACTTTTCCATTCTTGCTACATGTCCTGACCATCGAAGATGGTGTCTCATGATCAGTAATTCGATACTTTGACTGCTGGCTTTTTCCAGGATTTTATTGTTAATCATATAATGTTGATTTGATGCTCAAGACTGAACGAAACATTTGTTACTGAAAGCATTCTAATTTTTGGATGTTGCAATATAGAGTCCAGCTTTCACTGCCATATAGCAAGGTTGAAACAACAACAGTATTATAAACCTTAATTTTCGTTGCTAAGGATCTTTATTGTTGAAGACACATTTTGTTAACTTTCCAAATACCCCATGGACAGCTCCAATTCTGTGTTCCTTTTCTGAGGTGCACTTATTTGATAAAAAGCTGCCTAGATATGCAAAATGCTTTACTTTTCAAGAGGTGTAACCGAGTTGGTAACATCAAAATCTGGTATGATGGTATTTGGGGCTGGTCGACTTTGACTTTCATCCTTTCGGGGTCAATAAATTAAGTACCAGTTACGCACTGGTATCGATATAATCGACTTAATCCATTTGTCTGTCCTTGTTTGTCCTCTCTGTGTGTAGCACCTTGTGGGTAGTAAAGAAATAGGTATTTGGGGCTGGTTGTGCAAGGACCTTGGCTTTCTTGATGTTTACTGTAAGACCAAAGCAATGGGTAAGGCTATAGTACAGTTGTTGACAGACTGTTGGAGTTCTTCTTTTGAATGACAGAGGGCAGCATTGTCATCCTCATATTGAAGTTATGAGATGTGTTGTATGTGTGTCAGATGTTTAGACTGAAATCTACTAAGATTGAAAAGTCCTACATCATATTGATATCTGATGTCAACTCCTAGAATGTCTGCAGTAACCTCATGAAGCATTGCAGCCAGATAGGAGGAGAACAGCATAGGTGCCAAGACACATCTTTGTTTTAGTCTGCAAGTGAATGGAAATTCTTCTGACAGCAAGTTTTGGCGGAATACACATCCAGACATTGTCATGCATTGCTTGAACCAGAAAGATAAAGTGATCAGGATATCCAAAACGATGGAGACCTTCCACATAGCAGTTCTTGAAATGCTATCAAGGGTCTTTTCCAACTCATAGAAAACAAGAAAAATGGGTTTTTGTTGTTTTCTCTTGGAGTTTTCTTGCACAGAAAATCATGTCATGTCATGAGATGACTGGGAATATGGCAAACTGCAAAGATATCAATAATGGTGATTACTGAATGATAATGATGGGTGATATATGATATTGAATGATAATGTTGGGGTATATGTGAACAGCTAGATGAAAATAAAGAGTCAGACTGGATGAACAATCAGACATTTCAGGCTTTCTTAGAAACTAGAATATGGTAATTTTGCTTGGAGTAAAGGGCAATTGGAATAGCAGAGTATAGAATTTATTTGGGCTCACTAAATCCATATTTGGATTCAGTATTATATTATATTTGTATTTTCGTATCGTATGTCATCATCATCATCATCATCATTATTTTCATGCCCACCTTTTTTCCTTACTGGCATAGACTGCTGAAAAATGTTCCTGGCTTTAAGGGTATCATGAAAGTCTTGGTTGGAGGCCCAGCCTTCCAAGTTTCTTTACAGGGTTTAGAAAAACTGAAAGACTACTGCAATAAGTCTGTGGATCTGAGAGGTGAATACGTTGAATAATTAACTGGTCCTCCTGTATTTTGTTTTACCTCAAACCAGAAACTTTTCAGCACCCTTTCATACATTCATACATACATACATACATACATACATACATACATACATACATGATGGCTGCCCCCTCGTTATCAAGTATGGCCAATGCACGAAGCTTAATCAATGTTGTTATCATGCAATGCCTGTGCAAGAAGATTTTTTTTAAAGTGAGGAAAGGCTGTGCACTGAGTCAATCCCACTCACTAAGCAACAGCAGCCATAATCCGAAAAGAAGAACAAGTCAACATCATCGGTAACCACTGAGCCGCAGGTTTTATGTCGGAGTTATCCGAGTTACCTGAGTTACCTTCTCCTAGAAGGATGCCCTAACAAAGGCTATAGGAGTCCTTCACTTCCAATGGTTTAACCGCGCGATCGGGTATTCAGCCTGATTATTTCTGTCCCCGCGCATGATACAGCCATAAGACATATATTGGATGGCCGTTGACTCTCAAGAGTTCCTCCGCCCTTTGATGGGTTTTGTTTTTTATCCCACAGGGTGTCCAATAAACACTCTCCTCACCAAGCAAGCTTGGTGGAGTTGCCGTTTAGTCGCTGACGACCCGACCATGCAACAGGTTGTACTGGGTTACTTGTTACCAGTAGCACTTGAAAGTGACCTGACATACATACATATGTACGTATGCATGAATAATACATATGCACTCATCCATCATCACTACCACCACTAGAATTTGTTACTTGGTTCAATTTTCAAGGTTGGGATTCAGAAAGCATATATTTTTCTGCCACTATTTTCCTGTGAGTTTTATCATTAATTTCTATAGCTTCTCATTTCAAAGAATTTCCATGTTGTTCCATCAGGGACCATGCTCTTGCAATTACTAATATGAATAATATTCTTCAAATAATGTTTGATTCTGTCATAGTTGCATTAGTTGACAGGTTCAACACATCTCGTACTATTACTTAGTTTATTTTGGATCGCAGATTTTTAGATGTAGGTGTTGTCATGATTATCTCTTTCCCTGAGTTTTTTAAAACTCTTACATTGGATGAAAATAAGTGTGAAACATGGGATATATGTACCTAGGGTAACTGTAATTGTTATCATCATCACAATCATTTAATGTCTGTTTTCCATGCTAGCATGAGTTGAACCATATTTCTATGAATTGGGCCTGCCTTGGTTATTTAGGCAGTGTTAAAGATTCTTCAGAAAGTAGGGTTCTGCAAGGTCAGATTATATCACTGAGAACTTTATCTTAAATTCCAAATAGTTTTTCTTTTGGGGACAGAAAAACATGCACCTTGGCATTTGTTGACAGAATAAGTGCAATATAAAATAACGAATTTTTGACATAACAGTGGACTTAGGGTAAGATGGAACTAAAATTGTGGGAATAGAATTTTATTTTTAATACTCTAATAATCTCAAGCAATGAATTCACTTTGTATTCATGTAAAACTGTGAAATTAATTAAATTTGAGTGAATATGGCTAAATCATAAGTTGATGGCCAAAATTCACTTGCCCACATATCTGAGTTGATTTCTAAGAACACATGGTGGAGGCTGGAACTGGGACCTGCATGCTATCATTTAGTTTAATGTATGGCTGAATTATTTTTTTTAAAGTTAAATGTTGTGTCCATGGAATTTTGAGGTTGCTATTGTAACTTTTAGATCCAAATAGTTTAACAGCTTGGTTAACTTTTTTCCAGAATTTACCTGCTTGTTACTGTTCATATTTTTGGAGATTAATAAGTCATCATTTTTATATGTTCTGCTGTTAATAGCTTCAAATGTATTCTGGATTAAATTTATAACAAATAGTCCAATTAAGTTTGAAATTTCTATGATTGCAAGCTCATAAGCTTGCAAAGAAAGTTCTGTATTAGGTCTTTGATTTATATCCTATTAGTAAAGGACTAACGGAATATTTAAGTATGCATAATTATTTGGCACGTAAAAAGCACCATCCGATCGTGGCCATTGCCAGCCTCGCCTGGCACCTGTGCCAGTGGCATGTAAAAAGCACCCACTACACTCACGGAGTGGTTGGTGTTAGGAAGGGCATCCAGCCATAGAAACATTACCAGATCAGACTGGGCCTGGTGCAGCCTTCTGGCTTCCCAGACCCCAGTTGAACCGTCCAACCCATGCTAGCATGGAAAGCGGATACTAAACGATGATGATGATGATGATTTGTATGTCATTATCTGCAATATTAAGCAAGAATATAGAGTTTTTAAAAGTGAAAACTTAGTTACAGAAGGGCAATAACCAATTATACGAAATTACTGTTATTCCAAAAATGTACAGGGATATTTCCAGATATTATTTGCTACTTTTGTCTTTTATTTATTATAATTTATCCTAGTTCTGTTTAGATAGATTTTTTCAGCCTGGTTGTGTTTATGGATCTTGATAGCAAGATAAAGTTGCTTCAAGGCAGGAATATCTTCTTATGTTAAAACTCAAAATTATGATTTTTATAGAATTTAATGTATTATTAGTGTTGTTTTATAATTATTATTATTTATTCTTTTACTTGTTTCAGTCATTTGACTGCGGTCATGCTGGAGCACCGCCTTTAGTCGAGTAAATTGACCCAAGGACTTAATCTTTGTAAGCCTAGTACTTATTCTATCGGTCTCTTTTGGCGAACAGCTAAGTTACAAGGATGTAAACACACCAGCATCAGTTGTCAAGCGATGTTGGGGGGGAGGGACAACACACAGACACACAAACACACACACGCATACATGCATATACATATATACGACGGGCTTCTTTCAGTTTCCGTGGCTATAGTAGAAGACACTTGCCTAAGGTGCCACACAGTGGGACTGAACCCAGAATCATGTGGTTGGTAAGCAAGCCACTTACCACACAGCCATGCCTGCGCCTATATTAGTAGTAGTATTACTGTTTTCCAGTAGATTTATTATATATTCATTTCATGGTGGGGTTCTTGTTCTGTCTACCTTCACAAATAAGTTGTTTGATTCCAGAATATTCTTTATAGTATTTGCCAGATACTGCCTGGCTTTGAATCGTATGTTCTTCATTTTGAAGATGACCATTTTGAAAGGTCAGAGCTGGAAGACATTTTCTGGTTCTGAAATTGGCTTTCAGTTCTCTTTATGTTTTCTATTTAACTTATAGAAATAAAAGCCTTCCAGCATATTCATTTAACTAGGTCTTATGAATGTGACATTCAGTATTTATTAAAATGCTTGTGTTGATATGTGCATGTTTTCAGATGGAAATGTCTATTAGATAGCTATTTCATTATTTAGCTGTTATGTTCAAAGTGCAGAATGGGTTCTTCTTAATTAGGAGTGATTCACTAAAAATAGCAATTCTATACAAGTAACAAATCTGGGATCTTTTCGGTTTGAACGGCAGTTTTTAACATAATTTCTAGGTAACTAAAAAATGTTAAACTTTGTATACTGGTAGAATGTGTTTATAAAACATCTTTTTCTCTTGGCTTTATTGAGAAAATTCTATAGTTTGTAAGATATTTGTTGTTTCTTTCTTCAATTTCTGCAATTTCAACCAATCACTGACGTCCATTGAGGTAAACAACATTCTGTGCCATATGAATAAGTCCCTCATTTAAGAAACAGATTGGGTTTATTTACATTTGTGAAGAAAAAAAGATACCCTTCCCCCACCCTAACCCTAACTAACCCAAACCCTAAAACAGATTGAAATGCAATAGATCGATACTAGGGTAATAATTATGGGTGACAATTTCATATGACACCGCTACAAAAAACTGCCGTTCAAACCGAAAAGATCCCAAATCCTGTAACGCAATGGGAATTTAGAAAATCTGTGCTAGCAGTAAATCTAGATAATAATGAAGAAACCATTAAATACGACAAATATTTAGCTTAGTAAAAATTCATGGGGTTTAAGCCACCACATTTTAGCAATGTCAAATACACATACTGGAAATACATCTTTCCATCTTGTAATGGTGCATTTCAATAGAAATTTACTCAAAAGAAGCTATTCAACACTAGCAAACTTTGTTTATATACAATCATCCTATAATAATCAAATTACACCTATAATTCAAATTGCCAGAAAACAAATGACATTAACACCCCTAGGTACAATTGCTATTCACAAAAATTGCCATTCACAAAAATTTTTCTAAACAGTTGCGATAGACTGAATCAATTAGCGTTCAATGAAAAGCAACTGTCTAGAAAAACTTGTTATCTATGCAGCAACTATCACATCTGATATTAATCAGAATTGAATAGATGACATCAGAATAATAGTAAGTCACTTTAATATTGGATATTATCAGAATTATACTTTAGTGCGTTACAAAGATAATTCAACATAAGCAAAAAGACCCATATTGAAAAAGTAATAATTTAATCTACAGAAGTATACAGTATCTTTTAAACAAAGCAATACTTATATATAATCTAAATCATTCTGTAATTTAAGTATTATTGTGAAATGCTTAATTGTAATACTAAAACATTGGATAAGGATATTGAGTTAATTTTTTCATGCAAAAATATCATTTTAGACACCATAATTGTGGATATCTCGTCTAACCCATGCCAACAATGATGATGATGATGGTGATGCAAGTGTATATATATATATATAGTTGAGGCAAGTGAAATCAAAAATCAAAATTCAAATTCAAATTCGATGACTGGCATCCGTGCTAGCGGGATGCAAAGAGCACCATACGAGTGTAATCATTTAATCATTGACAGAGCGGCTAACCGGCTTCCATGCCAGTAGCACCTAAAAGGCACCATTCAGGCATGATCGTTACCAGCGTCGCATTACTGGCACTCGAGCCCTGTGCTAGTAGAGTATTAAGAGCACCATCCGAGCGTGATCATTGCCAGAGTGGCTATCTGGCCTCCATGCCGGTGGCACATAGAAGACACCATTCGAGCGTGATCGTTACCAGCATCGCCTTACTGGCACCAGTGCCGGTGGCATGTGTAAAAGATTCGAGCGAGGTCATTGCCAGTGCTGCCTGACTGGCCCCATGCCAGTGGCACATAAAAGCACCCACTACACTCTCGGAGTAGTTGGTATTAGGAAGGGCATCCAGCTGTAGAAACTCTGCCAGATCAAGATTGAAGCCTGGTGCAACCATCTGGTTCACCAGCCCTCAGTCATTCGTCCAACCCATGCTAGCATGGAAAGCGGACGTTAAACGATGGTAAGGATGATGATGGTGATACATATATATATATATTACTCTTTTGCTTATTTCAGTCATTTGAGTGTGGCCATGCTGGGGCACCACCTTTTAGTTGAAAAAATCGACCCCTGGACATATTCTTTGTAAGCCTGGCGCTTATTCTATCAATATCTTCTGCCGAACCACTAAGTTATGGGGATGTAAGCACACCAACATCAGTTTCTAAGTGATCGTGGGGGGAAGGAACAAACACAAACAAAAATACATGCACATAAATATATATATGTTGTGGCATGGAAATCGAGTTTTACTTAAAGAGACAACAATTCAATATCACCTGAGAAGATACAAATAGATCTTCTTATACAGGTAAATCATTGCATAATCTAATTTAAATTTAAATTTAAATCCTGTATATACATGGATCTGTATGTATCAAAACATTTATAGTGACCATTAAAAAGTTGCCTAACCATTCTTACTCTTCCTTTTGACTCTTTTACTTTTTCACTTTTTACACATATATACATATATATGCATAAATATACATATATATACACACACATATATATACATACATAAATATATATCTACATAAACATATATATATATATATACATATATATATATATATATAGATACATATATGTGTATACTAACATATACATACATATACATTCATATACATGCATAAATATATATATACGTATATATACATACATACACACACACACACACACACACACACATATATATATACATATATATAAGTCAGTAAATGGTGGCAACAGGATTCTGCACCATGCCATACAATCAGGAGAACCCAGTCATGGCTGCCAAACAATTTCTGCAACAACATCACCCATAACATCTGGCCACTTAATTCCCCAGACTGCAACCCCTTCAAAATACAGTCAGGATATAAATGGTAGGGTATTGCCAAGGTGCACGAGTAGGAAGTCTTTCTGGGTCTCCCTCTTCCATAAGAGCCATCCACTCTTAAGGATTGACACTTCTTTATAAAACTGTCTTCATTCATATGCATCACATGTTCAAACCAACATAGTCTTCTTTCTTGCATGCTGCATCTGATGTTTGATTTTTATCACTCTCTTAGATTGACACCCAAACACTCTGAAATGTTCACATTGGAGCTTTTGGTGTGAATGCTAAGCAGTACAGCATGTTGTTTCCAAACTTCTGGCAGAGTGAATTGCATCATGGTGCTGTTTTTCTCACATCTGATTCCTCATAAGCCCAACTTTTCTCTCAACACATTTTTCACTTTGTGATACATATACACTGATGTTGCACATAGGTGCAGGAGTGGCTGTGTGGTAAGTAGCTTGCTAACCAACCACCTGGTTCCGGGTTCAGTCCCACTGCGTGGCATCTTGGGCAAGTGTCTTCTGCTATAGCCTTAGGCCGACCAAAGCTTTGTGAGTGGATTTGGTAGACGGAAACTGAAAGAAGCCTGTCGTGTATATGTATATATATATATGTATGTGTGTGTATATGTTTGTGTGTCTGTGTTTGTTCCTCTAGCATTGCTTGAGAACCGATGCTAGCGTGTTTATGTCCCTGTCACTTAGTGGTTCAGCAAAAGAGACCGATAGAATAAGTACTGGGCTTACAAAGAATAAGTTCTGGGGTCTATTTGCCTGACTAAAGGCGGTGCTCCAGCATGGCCGCAGTCAAATGACTGAAACAGGTAAAAGAGTATCCAGTGGAGCATACTACCTTCATTCTTCTCTAGTCTATGCATGCCGTCTGCATTCAGAGCCCAGGTCTCACTACTGTGAGGTAAAAGTTCTCTGAACTTTTTCCATCTCATTCTTATTCTTGAAACAATACTTTCAGAACATCCTCCACTATTGCTAATTCGGTCGCCTAGGTATCAGCAACTGTCCACAACTATCAAGAGAGCCTCCTGGGCATTTGAGAGAGTCTAATTCCCAGGTGTCCTTAGTGCTTATTGTCCCTGTGCATCTGCCACATATGAAGGCAATTTTATCTGTTAGTCAACCTGTGATTCCACTACATCTCTTTTGTGTCCATAGCTTACACTGGGTGCAGTGAATGGAATTATTTCCAATTCATTTTCTACATATTGAGCAGAGCCATTTCCCTGGTGGTAAGAGAGTCTTATCTGCTTTCTTGCTAACAACTTTTGTCTTTTCTTGGTTAAATTTAAGGCCCTTTGATTCCAGGTTTTGCTTCCATACTTGGAAATTCTTCTCAGTTCTGCTATAGATTCTGCAATAAAAGCAAGGTCAGTAGCATATAGTAGTTCTCACTGGCATCTTATTTTGAATTCCTCTGTCATGGCCTGAGGGATATATATATATATATATATATATATATATATATATATATATACATATATATATACTGCATATATGTGTACATGTCTATATTGTAGCACCTAGCACACTCTGCTAAGTGGTTGGCATTAGGAAGGGCATCCAGCTGTAGAAACCATGCTTCAACAGACAACTAGAGTCTGGACAGTTCCCTGCTAGCCAGTTCCATGTCAAACCATCCATCCCATGCCAGCATAGACGTGAATGTTAAATGATGATGATGATGATGACGATATCTTCTGTCTATATACATACACACATACACTGTATATTTCAAAGGACAAGTCACAATACTCTAAACATAAACCAGGTGGATTTTAATAGTTTAAAAGGGCAGCAATTTTGAGGGAGGAGGTAGTGATTAAACGAACCCTAGAACTCAAATGGTGCTTATTTTATCAACTCTGTAAAGACAAAGCTGACCTTGAAAAGCAAAGGTCGACCATGAAAGGAGAAGCTAATCTTTAACCCTTTCATTACTGTATTTATTTTGAGATGTTCTGTGTTTCTTTCAATTACTTTAAATATAACAAAGAATTTAGTAAAATAACTTAGTTATCATTAAGCTAGTGTTAAGAACATAAATTGTGACTTAGGTTTGGTGGAAGATTTTAATTCAAAACTTATGAAAACAAGACATTTGTACTACAGAGCCAGAGCCGGTTTCAGCCGGGTTGGTAATGAAAGGGTTAAAGACAAAGTCAACCATGAAAGGCAAAGTCAACCTTAAAAGACAAAGTCGACCTTGAAAGGCTAAGCCGACCTTGAAAGGCAAAGTCAACCTTGAAAGGTAAAGTCAACCTTGCCAGAATTTGAACTCAGAACATAATGGTGAACAAAATGCTTACCAATATTTTGTCCAGTGCATTAACAGTTCTGCCAGCTTATTGCCTTATCAATGATAATAATAATAATTCTTTCTAGTATAGGCACAAGGCCTGAAATTTGGGGAGGGAGATAGTCAATTACATCAACTCCAGTAGTTAACTGGTACTTATTCTAAATACCCCAAAAGGATGAAAGGTAAAATCGACCTTGGTGGAATTCGAACACAGAACATAACAATGGGCAAAATACTGCTAAGTATTTCCCCTAGCATGCTAATGATTCTGCCAGCTTGCCACCTTAATAATAATAATAATAATAATATTATAAATGGCGGTGCCCCAGCATGGCCACAGCTTGTGAGCTGAAACTAGATAAATAAAATAATTAAAAAAAATAATAATAATAATAATAATAATAATAATAATAATAATAATAATAATAATAACAACTGCTAATTAATCGTATGATCCTTGAGAACTGTCACAACAAGCGCAGAAATCTCAGCTCCGCATGGATTGACTATAAAAAGGCCTTCGACAGTATACCGCATCCATGGATCTTGAGATCGCTGGACATCTTCAAAATTTCCCCTGTGATTTCAAACTTCCTGAAGCACAATATGTCATTGTGGAATACGAATCTCCAATTATACCACTCTAATGGAGTACTTGCCTCAGAAAATATAAACATCGACTGTGGAATTTTTCAAGGTGACTCACTTTCACCTTTAATATTCTGCATAGCCCTAATACCCCTTACAAGTGAATTAAACAGAACAGGGTATGGGTATAAAATTGCCAATAAAAAAATAAGCCATCTATTTTATATGGATGACTTAAAACTCAATGGTAAAGACAATAATGAACTTGAAGGCCTATTGCGCACTGTGAAAGCATTCAGCGATGACATCGGGATGGAGTTTGGACTTGAGAAGTGTGCCAAGGCCACTTCCCAGAAAGGGAAAGTGAAGACCACAAATTCAGTCGTGTTAGATGTTGACACAGTCATAAGAGAGCTTGAGCAAGAACAAACATACAAATATTTAGGGATAAATGAAGGCTCTGGTATTCAGCATGCAAGCATGAAAGAGAAGATCAGGAAGGAATGTTATAGGAGAGTTCGTGCAGTCCTGAAATCTGAACTAAATGCACGTAACAAGGTGTTAGCTATAAATTCCTTAGCAGTTCCAGTTGTTACTTATAGCTACAATGTGTTGAACTGGAATATGAGTGAAGTAAAGAATATAGATAGGAAAATATGCAAGCTGCTGAGTTGTAATAGGATGCACCACCCAAAGGCAGACGTAGATCGCCTTTACCTTCCCAGAGCCCAAGGAGGTCGAGGCCTGATCCAGTTTGAACTAGCTTACAAAACAACCACAATTGGACTGGCCAAATATCTCGAAATAACGAATGACTGGATGCTAAAGCTCGTGGAAAATCACGAGAGACGAAAGAAGCTTCATTCTATCATAAAGGAAAGCAAAAAATTTGCTATTGATCTCGTGCAGGATACCCAAACTGAACAACCCGAGGGAAGTACGGCAACTATTGTTGCAAAGAAGGTAAAAATAATGGCAACGAAAAAAGCGCATGAGCAATTGGCTGATACGTGGGAGGAGAAACCCCTGCACGGCAAATATGTGGCCCGCAGCAAACAAGCTGATGTTGACCAGAAGCAAACCCATCAGTGGCTACGGAGCTCAGGGCTAAGAGCAGAGAGTGAAGGTTTCATCCTGGCTGCTCAAGATCAAAGCCTATTAACACGGAACTACCAGGCCAATGTGATGAAAAATGGAGCAGACCCAAAATGCCGATTCTGTAACGACATGATTGAAACAGTGGACCACCTAATCTCTGGATGTAAAGTCTTAGTACCAGTGGAGTATAAATTAAGACATGACAGAGTTGGCCAATATCTACACTGGCTAATAAGTCGGCATTACAATATCAAAACTGCCGACAAGTGGTATAATCACCACCCTGAGGCTGTAACTGAAGGAGAAAATGTAACCATTCTGTGGGACTTTCCAGTACATACAGACCGAACCATCAAGGCCAATAAACCAGATATTGTTGTGAAAGACCAAAACAATAAAGTTTGCTTATTGATCGACATGAGCATCCCCTGTGATCATAATATCTCAGCGAAAGAAAATATAAAGCTCAGAAAAAGCTCAGAAATATAAGAAATATAAAGCTCAGAAAATATAAAGACCTACTCATTGAAATTGAGAAAATGTGGCATCTCAAGGTGGTTACAATACCAGTGATCGTAGGAGCACTAGGAATGATCAAGAAGGGAACTGAAAATTATATGAGAATGATCCCTGGCTTACCATCCCTGCAAGAAGTGCAAAAGATTGTCTTAACTGGTACATCACACGTATTGAGAAGAGCATTGTCGATGTGAGAACTGTTGCTGCTCATGTATTTTAATTTAACTAAAATAAAAAAAATTAAAAAATGAATGAACTATTGAGTTTGGTTTAATGGCCTACCAATGTATACTATGAGTTTCTTTGCCCTAGGAGTTGGGAAGACACTCGGCAAGAAATGGAAGCAAATTTGAAAGAAGAAAAAAAAAAGTAGTAATAATAATAATAATGATGATGATTTCAAATTTTTCCCACAAGGGCAGCTTGGGAGAGGGGATTAAGTCGATTACATTGAGCCCAGTGGATAACTGGTATTTATTTAATTGACCCCAAAAGGATGAACAGCAAAGTCCACCTCGACGGAATTTGAATTCAGAACATAGCGGCAGGCAAAATGCTTGCTAAACCTTTTGCCTGGTGTGCTAACGATTCTGCTAGCTCGCTGCCTTAATAATAATAATAATAATAATGATAATAATAATAATAATAATAATAATAATAATAATAATAATAATAATTATAGTAATAATAATAATAATAATAATTATAGTAATAATAATAATAATAATAATTATAGTAATAATAATAATAATAATAATAATAATTATTATTAAAGTAATAATAATAATAATAATAATAATAATAATAATAATAATATTAATAATAATAATATTAATAATAATAATAATAATAATAATAATTATAGTAATAATAATAATAATTATAGTAATAATAATAATAATAATAATAATAATAATAATGATAATAATAATAATAATTATAGTTATAATAATAATAATAATAATGATAATAATAATAATTATAGTTATAATAATAATAATAATAATGATAATAATAATAATCCTTTCTACTATAGGCAAAAGGCCTTGAATTTGTGGGGAGGGGTCTAGTCAGTTAGATTCCTCCCAGTGCTCAATTTGCTCATATTTTATCAACCCCAAAAAGATGTTGAATTTGAAATCAGAACATAAAACCAGAAGAAATTCTGCTGAGCATTTTGTATTTAACATGGTAACAATTCTGTCAGTTTGTCACGTTCGCAGCAACAACAACAATAATAGTATGTCTGCCAAGGTGATTGCACAAGTTGGCAGGAAACAGCAAAATTCCACTCGCTGGTATATATTGTCTGCAGACTATACACAGAATAGGTGTGTATAGTTAAAAAATGCTAAGGTTTATGTTGCAAGTAAAGTACACAAAGTTCAGGCTATTTGATGTATCGGAAGGTCCATAGAATGTGCAAAGTGCATGACGATGGTGGCAGGAGGATTAAATACTCCACTAAAATTTCCCAGGGATTGGCATGGCAAGAGGACACATACTTATTTCTTTACTACCCACAGGGGGCTAAACACAGAGAGGACAAACAAGGACGGACAAACGGATTAAGTCGATTATATCGACCCCAGTGCATAACTGGTACTTATTTAATCGACCCCGAAAGGATGAAAGGCAAAGTCGACCTCGGCAGAATTCGAACTCAGAACGTAGCGGCAGATGAAATACCGCTGAGCATCTCACCCGGCGCGCTAACGTTTCTGCCAGCTCACCGCAAGAGGACAGGATGACAAGGTGGATAGGATGAAAGAGGTGCAAAAGCAAAGACAAAGTGAAAATTCCGATGTAGGATACAGGACACCTTGCATCATTTTTACCTGCACAGTAATACAAGAATATAATAGCAGAGACACCACTGTCACATGCTGTCACATGCTGGGCAAGAGACATGCTATTAAGATCTACTCAGTTCTGTCAGAAGGTCTGAGACTTCTGTTGGGGATGTCCCTACCCCTACTCAGCAAATCTATATATTTCTTTACTACCCACAAGGGGCTAAACGCAGAGGGGACAAACAAGGACAGACAAAGGGATCAAGTCGATTACATCGATCCCAGTGCGTAACTGGTACTTAATTAATCGACCCCGAAAGGATGAAAGGCAAAGTCGACCTCGGCGGAATTTGAACTCGGAACGTATCGACTGACGAAATACGGCTACGCATTTCGGCTGGCGTGCTAACGTTACTGCCAGCTCGCCACCTTAGCAAATCTATATACTGGAGATTTAATTAAATGCTCTTTAGTTATTACGTTTATATATTCATTTTGCAAGATTTTTTATGTGAAATCGTGTGTTGAAATAGATGTTGTATTTCGGAATGGTCATTTTCCCAGTTTAGACAATAAAAACACACACACTATATATTTGGTGTTAATTTGCTTTTATTTATTTTTTACATTAATCTTAATCTTATTTTGGCCAGAGTTCTTTCGTCACATTTCTGTGACCTCATCAGTGGTCACTGATGAGGTCACACTCTTATATATATATATATAAGAGAATTTTAATGGAGATAAGGCTCCAGTATATTGTACAACTGTATATATATATATTTATATGTATATATATACATATATATGTATGTATATTATGTTTATATATTTGTTTTGCAAGATTTTTGATGTGAAATCGTGTGTTGAAACAACTATTGTTGTATTTAGGAATGGTCATTTTCCCAGTTTAGCCAATAAAAACACACGCACTATATATTTGGTGTTACTTTGCTTCAGCGTTATTTATTTTTTACATTAATCTTAATCTTATTTCGGCCAGAGTTCTTTCGTCACACTCCTGTGACCGCATCAGTGGTCCTTTGCTTTCTTTTTTCTTATTTGTGTCTCTCCTTACTAACTGTAATAAGATTAAGATTTATGTAAAAAATAAATAATGATAAAGCAAAGTAACACCAAATATATAGTGCGTGTGTTTTTATTGGCTAAACTGGTAAAATGACCATTTCTAAATACAACAACATCTTTAGTTATTATTTTTGCTTAATCTCAGCAGACCTGTTATCAAAGGTTTTCCAAGTGTAACTCCCTCATCTGTGTTTCAGACAATATTTTAAGTCTGCATTATCTGATGTGTACTTATTTTTTTTAAGACAGTAATTATGATTTCAAACAGATTTGGTTGCTATGTCTAGCAAGTAAAACAATCATTTAGAAATTCACTCAGTGCCCCATAAGCACATTAAAAATAACTGAGAGTAAAAAAAAATGAAAACTTATCAGATTTATTGATATAAGGCGCAGGAGTGGCTTGTTTACCAACCACATGGTTCCGGGTTCAGTCCCACTGCGTGGCACCTTGGGCAAGTGTCTTCTACTATAGCCTCAGGCCGACCAAAGCCTTGTGAGTGGATTTGGTAGATGGAAACTGAAAGAAGCCCATCGTATATATGTATATATATATATATGTGTGCATATATGTTTGTGTGTCTGTGTTTGTCCCCTCCAACATCGCTTGACAACCGATGCTGGTGTGTTTATGTCCCTGTCACTTAGCAGTTCGGCAAAAAAGACCGATAGAATAAGTACTGGGCTTACAAAGAATAAGTCCTGGGATCGAGTTGCTCGATTAAAGGCGGTGCTCCAGCATGGCCACAGTCAAATGACTGAAACAAGTAAAAGAGTAAAGAGTATAATCTTTGGTAAATTTCCATCATACATTTTGGCTTTAATAAAATCATCATTAGTTAAATGTATTTAACATAATATTAAAAGAAGAAATGAAAGTCAGGTCTAGACGTAAATAGCTTGTGTTTGAACCTACAAATAGTGTACAATAATTATTAATTCACTTGAAAGTAATGTTATAATTCAAAAAAGCAAATATGAGTGTATCATTTTCGCTATCTTTAAAGAATTGCAATTTATAAATTTTAATGAAACTATTCCTAGATATTCTCTATAATAATAAACAAAGCTCTTTACCACCCACCCTTTTACCACCCATCATATATTAAATAAGAATAACTAACTCTTCACCTGAAATTCTTGCTTTACTCACTCTTTCCAGAAATTTCAGCTATATTTTATAAATGATATTGTGCAACTCCTCTAATAGAGTCTGCCGCAATAATGTATTAAATCCTGTTGAATCACATGTCTACAGCGTGCTACTAAGGAAACGTGTCGATATTTCACGTGTCTTTAGCATTTCGAGTCAACTTTATTTCCTATTTTCCCACAAAAATGTAACTGACCTATAATGACATGTGACAAAAAACGTGTTCCAACAATTGACTTGAACTGTCAATTGAACTGTTTGCCATGTTATATAGAAGATTAAAGGATTTGTGGAAAAGGCGGGGTTACTTCTAATTGTCATTTCCTCATAATATAAATCCATTAATAAAAGTTAGTTGACCAGGTTGTTATTTCCTGTTTATATCGAATCTTTCCTAATATTTTTTTTTTTTATCAAATTATCTAGATACTAAGGGTTTGGTATCAAGAATTATCATTTGTGAAACTAAAAGTCAATTAAAATAATGCTGCAATAAGTCACATTTAGAATATTTGTACTGTGTCTTCTAAGTTACCCTCTGCCACGAAATTGCTGGCCTTGTGCCAAAATTTGAAGCCAATATTCAGCTGGCTTCCAGCTGTCCATGTCAGCAAACTTTTGCTCAGGGAAACGCTAGTGATCCTACTTGTTACATCTGTGACAAAGACAATTATATTGTGGCTCATTCCACTTTTCCCTTCTTCATTAACAGAAACAAGCAGGTATCCCCACAGTAATTATTACTTGGTTAGTAATGCTCGTTAGTTTAAGGTGGTAAAGCTGGCAGAATCATTATCATACCAGACAAAATGCCTAATTGCATTTCTTCTGACTTATAGTTCAAATGCTGTCAGGGTTGACTTTGCCTTTCATCCCTTTGGGGTCAATAAAATAAGTACCAGTTGAGTACTGAGATTGATGTAATCAACTTACCCTCTCCTACGAAATTGCTGGCATTGTACCAAAATTTGAAACCCTTATTCAGACTGCTTCCGGCCCACCATGTCAGCAAGCTTTTGCTCAACCCATACATCAAGGTGAACCTGAAGAAAGGAGACATAAAAAAATCATCAAATATAGCCAAAACACCCTGTAGGTGTATCATCATCATCATCATCATCGTTTAACGTCCGCTTTCCATGCTAGCATGGGTTGGACGAATGACTGAGAGCTGGTGAACCAGATGGCTGCACCAGGCTCCAGTCTTCATCTGGCAGAGTTTCTACTGCTGGATGCCCTTCCTAACGCCAACCACCCCGAGAGTGTAGTGGGTACTTTTTACGTGCCACTGGCACGGAGGCCAGTCAGGCAGCTCTGGCAACGACCTCGCTCGAATCTTTTTACAAGTGCCAGTGAAGCGACGTTGGTAACGATCACGCTCGAATGGTGCCCTTTTACATGCCACGGGTACGGAAGCCAGTTGGCTGCTCTGGCAACGATCATGCTTGGATGGTGCGTATATATGTATATATTAGTTTTCGTATACCTAAATTGATGATGATGATAATAGCACTTATTGAAAATGCTATACACTTGAATAAAACCCAGGGATCTTATAGATGCAAAACAAATTTCATAACCATTTAGTCATTCAGTCATATATATTCATATATATAGTGTGTGTATGCATGTATGTGTGTATCAATATAAGTCAAGGTAAAAGATGTATATATTTACATCTCACTAATAAAGCGTGTCGTTCCACTTGTATCCAAACAATAGCCGTAAAAACCTTTATGTCACAATGAGTAATAAAGGAATATGTTGTCGTGCGAATCACTAATGTTGCTGCTACTGCTGTCAATTGTTATGGAAAACAGTGAATAGTTGATGGGAGGGGTGTACATTTTCTCAAGCCAAAACATCTACATCACGTGTTTGACCACCCTTCTCAATCAATAATACATTCCTAAAAGTTTTTTCTTCAAAGCCAGACACAACTTTATTTTCTTACATAAAATTCATCAGAATACAACCATCGGTTTTGGCTCCAGCCAGGAAATTTATGGAATTGTTTTAATTAAAGTTTTGTTAAAGCCTTTCTCAAAGCTTTCTGAAACACTTCACTTCTAAGCAGCAGTATGGTATACTTACGCGATGGTATTTTGTATGTGGAAATGATCGAGGATAAATTCTACCTCAACTGTAAGCATATTTTTTTTTGGCATAATATACTCTTTTACTCTTTTACTCTTTTACTTGTTTCAGTCATTTGACTGCGGCCATGCTGGAGCACCGCCTTTAGTTGAGCAAATCGACCCCGGGACTTATTCTTTATAAGCCCAGTACTTATTCTATCGGTCTCTTTTGCCGAACTGCTAAGTGACGGGGACGTAAACACACCAGCATCGGTTGTCAAGCGATGCTGAGGGACAAACACAGACACACAAACATATACACACACATACATATATATATATACATATATACGACAGGCATCTTTCAGTTTCCGTCTACCATATCCACTCACAAGGCTTTGGTCGGCCTGAGGCTATAGCAGAAGACACTTGCCCAGGATGCAACGCAGTGGGACTGAACCCGAGACCATGTGGTTGGTTAGCAAGCTACTTACCACACAGCCACTCCTGCACCTATATAGCCACTCCTGTGCCTATATACATGTTAGTTACTAATATATCTTGAAATTCTTGCATAATTTGTTAAATTAAAGTATATATTGGTAATAGTACTATACAATGCTATTTTTGACTATTTTATTTTTGTCTATAGTTGAAGGTAAGAAGTATTTAACTTCTTAACCTGCAATAATCAGTTTAAAAATGCTATCGATGTTCTTATGATTAGCTGAAGTCAGAGAAAATATTTTTGAACATGAATTCCATGTGTAGACATTGGTAATTGCATCTGAAAATATTTTTTAACATTTTGATTAGAATAAAGGTCTATATAAGATTTTGTGTGGTGACATGGAATATCAGAATTTTAGGATTAGGAATCTTAAAAGAACAAAAAAAAACCCATTATTTTTGGATTAGGAATCTTAAAAGAACAAAAAAACAAACATTATACACTAACGGCGTAGGACTGGCTGTGAGGTAAGTAGCTTACTTACAAACCACGTGGTTCTGGGTTCAGTCTCACTGTGTGGCACCTTGGGCAAGTGTCTTCTACTATAGCCTCGGACCAACCAAAAGCCTTGTGAGTGGATTTGGTAGACGGAAACTGAAAGAAGCCCGTCGTATATATATATATATATGTGTGTGTGTGTGTGTGTGTGTGTGTGTGTGTGTGTGTGTGTTTGTCCCCCCCAACATTGCTTGACAACCAATGCTGGTGTGTTTACATCCCCGTAACTTAGCAGTTCATCAAAAGAGACTGAGAGAATAAGTACTAGGCTTACAAAGAATAAGTCCTGGGGTCGATTTGCTCGACTAAAGGCGGTGCTCCAGTATGGCCACAGTCAAATGACTGAAACAAGTAAAAGAGTAAAAGAGTAAAGAGGTTTCTCTATATCCCTGTGACTGAGTGATTCAGCAAAAGAGATTGATGGAATAAGTACACTACTTTAAAAATTATGTACTGATGTTGATTTGTTTGATGAAACCCATCAGGTGGCTTCCTAGCATGGCCACAGTCCAGTGACTGAAACTAGTAAAAGATTTAAAGATATAAAAAAAACTAGTGCAGTGAGAGTTTGCAATATCATGTGTATAAATTTACTTAATCATTTTGTCAGCTCCATTTAAAAATATATATTTTAGTCATGTGGAAAATAATTCTGGCTTAAAACTGTGAGAGAACATTCATACATAACAACTAATTGTGCATCATCTATCATCGAACATCTGATCAATCAAAACCATACACTTTCCCTTAATGGGATTGTGTATATATATATATATTTATACATGCATGCAAGCATATATATATATATTTCTTTACTACCCACAAGGGGCTAAACACAGCGGGGACAAACAAGGACAGACCAGGAGATGAAGTCGATTACATCGCCCCCAGTGCATAAATTAAGTACCAGTTACGCACTGGGGTTGAATCTCCTTGTCTGTCCTTGTTTGTCCCCTCTGTGTTTAGCCCCTTGTGGGTAGTAAAGAAATATATATATATGCTTGCATGCATGCATAAATATATAAATATATATATATATATACATATATATATATATATATATACATACATACATATACACACATACACACAATCTCATCTAGAAAAAATGTAAAAAGTAAATATATATTCATGTTATTACATTCACCACACACACACATGCTCACATGAATACACATACACACTGACTCGCTCACACACATACACACTCACTCACTTACACACAAATATATGTATATTTATACATAGAAGTTTGACTAAAGGCAGTGACAATTTGAACAAAAGAACAGAATTGTAGTAGCTTGTATGCATGAGGCCAAGTGTCTCTTATCTAAATACCAGTTTCCTTGAATTTCATCCTGGCTCAGAGACAAATATTAGTTTTGATATATATTAAATAAATATAACTGATAAAGTGATAGTAGATATTTTTTCTTCATTTGATTATCATAATTCAACAACCTTATACCTTCATTCTCTTACATGAATTCTATCCTTATGATCTCTCTTTTTTATTAATTCTTCATTCTGAATTTTCCCTTCATTTTTTAAATTCCTCTCTAATAATCCCAAAACAAATTATTAACATCCAATAGGCGCAGGAGTGGCTGTGTGGTAAGTAGCTTGCTAATCAACCACATGGTTCCGGGTTCAGTCCCACTGCGTGGCATCTTGGGCAAGTGTCTTCTGCTATAGCCCCGGGCTGACCAATGCCTTGTGAGTGGATTTGGTAGACGGAAACTGAAAGAAACCTGTCATATATGTGTATATATATATATGTATATGTGTGTGTGTGTGTTTGCGTTTGTCCCCCTAGCATTGCTTGACAACCGATGCTGGTGTGTTTACGTCCCCGTCACTTAGTGGTTCGGCAAAAGAGACCGATAGAATAAGTACTGGGCTTACAAAGAATAAGTCCCGGGGTTGATTTGCTCGACTAAAGGCGGTGCTCCAGCATGGCCACAGTCAAATGACTGAAACAAGTAAAAGAGTAAAAGAGTATCCAAATTACTTGATCTTTTAGAAATAATTTAGGAGGTTTTTCCCTTATTATTTCATCATTATTTTTAATAATTATCAACTTTAACCTCTTAGTGGGTGTGTGTGTAAATGTAAAATCCAGGGATCGAGGTGTAGGGAGAAAGTTAGCTTCAAACAATCTGTAGTGGATATAAAAAAAAACAACTTTCAGAAACAATAGTGGTTTATTGAGACAGAAGGTTGCAGATTTTTTTTTCTTTTTTATCTCCCCTCCAATTTCTCTTCCCTTCAAATGCCAATCCCACTATTGAATTCTGTGATTAAGCTAAAACTACTATATTATCTACCTCCGACTCGTCCAAGTTCCTCCTTTTTTTTCCATTGCCCTATATTTTATTTTATTTTATTTATTTTATTTATTTATTTTTCTCTTCTTTCTTCCTTTCTTCTATTACTTACTTCTCCCCTCATTTATATACGCCTCACATACTGTACCCTCCTCACAAAAACTCCTTGTAAATGTCACGTGCAACATCACCTGCTTCGAGCTCACGTTTTTCATGTCATTTCTAGCTGTCGTGGGAATATTCCAAGCAGCTTAAAGTTCATATAAGCAAGGTCACGAAAATAACTTACCTCTTGAAATTGCACTGATAAGTAGTATTATAAAGGCGAGCTGGCAGAACCGTTAGCATGCCGGGCGAAATGCTCAGCAGTATTTCGTCTACCGCTACGTTCTGAGTTCAAATTCCACCAAGGTCTACTTTGCCTTTCATCCTTTCAGGGTTGATAAATTAAGTACCAGTTACGCACTGGGGACGATGTAATCGACTCAATCCCTTGTTTGTCCACTCTGTGTTTAGCCCCTTGTGGGTAGTAAAAAAATACATATTTTATAGTAATATTTTTAAACAATGGTTATGTGCATATGTGAGTGTGTGTATGCATTTTGCATGCACCTGTTTATATGCATATAAACCAACACACATATACACACATGTACTCATATATGCTTATACACACACACACATACAAGAGTTACAGAAGGGAGTATGGGAAATTTGGACTACATATGTTTCAGAGTAAGTGGAACCTCAGAAGTGGTAAAATCCAATACTACTTATCAGTGCAATTTCATGGGGTAAGTTATTTTCGTGACCTTGGTTATATGAACTTTAAGCTGTTTGGAAATTCCCACAAGAGCTAGAAATGATATGAAAAACGTGAGCTTGAAGCAGGTGATTTTGCACGTGACATCTACAAGGAGTTTTTGTTTGTTTTTTTTAAAAAAAGCAGCATTAAGATAAACATTTTCTTCATTATATTCATATAGTATTTCAAAAATATATTCAAATAGCAAATATTTCAAAGGGAAAGCAGGCTCAGAATATCTGCTGAAAGATTGTAAACCTGTAACTGAAGTATTGAAATTAGGAATCTTTCAGTTGAAATCTACCAAAGAATACACTACACATATGCATTGAGTTCTTTCATTCATTGCTTCTGGTACATCAACAGAGATTTGTGTATGTGTGTGTGTAAATGTAAAATCCAGGGATCGAGTTGTAGGAAGAAAGTTAGCTTCAAACAATCTGTAGTGGATATAAAAAAACAACTTTCAGAAACAATAGTGGTTTAATGAAACGGAAGGTTGCAGATTTTTTGTCTTTTTTGTCTCCCCTCCAATTTCTCTTCCCTTCAAATGCCAATCCCACTATTGAATTCTGTGATTAAGCTAAACCTCCTATATTATCTACCTCCGACCCGTCCAAGTTCCTCCTTTCTCTCACTTCCCTATATTTTATTTTATTTTATTTTATTTATTTATTTTTCTCTCCTTTCTTCCTTTCTTCTATTACTTACTTCTCCGCCTCATTTATATACCCCTCACATACTGTACCCTCCACATATTCTGATTGAATCTTTGCATCAACATGCACCTCCTTACAACAATGTAGCCTTTAATCTAATCAAGATATCCTTGGCCTGAAGATTTTACCACTTCTGAGGTTCCACTCACTCTGAAACATATGTAGTCCAAATTTCCCATACTCCCTTCTGTAACTCTTGTATGTGTGTGTGTGTGTGTGTTGTGTGTGTGTGTGTGTGTGTGTGTGTGTATAAGCATATATGAGTACATGTGTGTTTATGTGTGTTGGTTTATATGCATATAAACAGGTGCATGCAAAATGCACACACACACACACACTCACACACACACTCACATATGCACATAACCATTGTTTAAAAATATTACTATAAAATATTACTTTATAATACTACTTATCAGTGCAATTTCAAGAGGTAAGTTATTTTCGTGACCTTGCTTATATGCACTTTAAGCTGTTTGGAATATTCCCACGAGTGCTGGAAATGACATGAAAAACGTGAGCTTGAAGCAGGTGATTTTGCACGTGACATCTACAAGGAGTTTTTGTTTGTTTTTTAAAAAGCAGCATTAAGATAAACATTTTCTTCATTATATTCATATAGTATTTCAAAAATATATTCAAATAGCAAATATTTCAAAGGGAAAGCAGGCTCAGAATAGCTGCTTTAAAGATTCTAAACCTGTAACTGAAGTATTGAAATTAGGAATCTTTCAGTTGAAATCTACCAAAGAATACACTACACATATGCATTGAGTTCTTTCATTGATTGCTTCTGGTACATCAACAGAGATTCATGTGTGTGTGTGTGTGTGTGTGTGTGTGTCTCTCTTGAGGTCTCTGGGTGAGACTTGGAGCCAGCTTGTGCAAATGTAAAGCAAAAGTCAAGCATATAATAATAATAATTCATTTTTGCTCACAAGAGGGGATAACCAAAAACAGACAAAGGGATTAAGTCGATTACATCGACCCGAGTGCGTAACTGGTACTTTATTTATCGACCCTGAAAGGATGAAAGGCAAAGTCGACCTCGGCGGAAATTGAACTCAGAACATAACGGCAGACAAAATACCGCTAAGCATTTCGCCCGGCACGCTAACGTGTCTGCCAGCTCGCAGCCTTATAATAATAATCATAATAATAATGTGTGCATGTGCATATGTACATTTGTGTTATTACCTTACTTATGTGCATGTCTGGTTACCTCTTATCTAATCTTTAATCCTTATCTTATGTCACTGTAAATCTCTAACATGACCACAGTTAGTTAATCTAAAATCATGACACAGTCGTCTGATCCATAGCCTACATGGCTATTTATTTCTTCATATTTAGTCTTTGATGACTTATTATATATTAATATTTCTATAACAACCAGCCTTCAACTTGAACTAGGTTCAAATTACAAGCTTCAGCAGAAGCTTACAATGAATTTGTACTATACTGAAAACTTGATAATATTCAACAACTCTTTAAGGACATTATTGGAAAAATATGTAAGAGAGTAAGCTGAGATTAATTCATCATCATCATCATCATCGTTTAATGTCCACTTTCCATGCTAGCATGGGTTGGACTGCTTGGATATCTATTTTTATCTATTGTTTTCTAAATATGCTGTCAAGTCTAATTTTCACCTCATTCCGTGCACCTAGAACACTAAATATGAACTGTTAGACTTCGTTGCTCTACCAACAACAAATACAAACTAAAGTTGTTTGTTATGAGCAGTGTGCTGTTTCCCAGAAATGTGCCATTTAGTTACATATCTTGATAGAAGCACTGAGAAACAACTCTAACCAGTACCTCTGTTTTCCATCAGATCATGTATTTCTGTTCATATAATTTAAATATAAAAAAACTATTAGCTTTTTATTGCCATTATTTATTTATTTATTTCCATTCTTCTTCTTCTTCTTCTTCTTCTTCTTCTTCTTCTCATTATTATTATCATAATAATAATAATAATAATAATAATCATAATAATAATAATGATGATGATAATAATAATAAGGCAGTGAGCTAACAGAATTGTGCCAGGAAAAAGCAGCATTTGGTCATCCTTACATTCTAAGTTCAAATTCCACCAAAATTGACTCTGTCTTTCATCCTTTTAGGGTCGATAAAATAAGTACCAGTTGAACACCAGGGCTGATGTAATCAGCTTACTCCCTCCCCCCAAACTTACCGACCCTGTACCAAAATCTGAAACTATTATTATTATTATTATTATTATTATTATTATTATTAAGGTAGTGAACTGACAAAATCGATACCATGCTGGGCAAAATGCTTAGCAGCATTTCGTTTGTCTTTACATTCTAACTTCATAATTCAACTTTACTGTTCTTCCTTCCAGGATCACTAAAAGAATTACCATTTGAGCACCGGAGTCAATGTAATCAACTTACCCCATCCCCCAAAATTGTGCCAAATTTGAAATCATTATTTGAGAAATTTGAAAGGGAGGTGGAGCTACAGGCTTGTGACATAGAGAGCAACTGGGAATTCCTGAGGGACAACTTGCTGAGTGCCACAGACCAATTCTGTGGCTGGTGCCAAGTCACAACTGGAAAAAAGCGTTAGCAGGAAGACAATCCAAAATTTCTATAGAGGCTGCGTGGCACTTTGGGTAGGTGTCTTCCACTATAGCCCCAAGCCGACCGGAGCTTTGTGATTGAATTTGGTAGGCGGGAGTTACTGCCGTGTGTGTATGTGTGCGTATAGCTGCTCAGTGCCTCTCCGAAAGAGAGAGAGTGGGGATGAGTTGAGCTGGCAGAAACGTTAGCATGCCGGGTGAAATGCGTAGCCGTATTTTGTCTGCCGTTACGTTCTGAGGTCAAATTCCGCCGAAGGGCGACTTTGCCTTTCATCCTTTTGGGGTCGATTAAATAAGTACCAGTTACACACTGGGATCGATGTAATCGACTTAAACCCTTTGTCTATCCTTGTTTGTCCCCTCTATGTTTAGCCCCTTGTGGGTAGTAAATAAATAGGTATGAGTGACACTGGCCTAGGATTGACTCTAAGCATCAACAAGAACTGTCTGAGTGGTCTCTTTCAGAGGACTTTCTGGCTGAAGATCATGAACAATTTTCAAAAGTCTTTGGCATGGCTGAGCTACGTGGGTGGGGGTGCATTGCCTGTTTGAGACAAGCCAAACCTGCCCATGATGCATGCAGGTGGACAAAACCGTCATGCATGCAATCATTTGGAGTCTGTATGTTGAGCAGCTGCTGTCTCATGTAAGACAAATCCAACTGTCTACCAAGTGTAGGCGTAGGAGTGGCTGTGTGGTAAGTAGCTTGCACACGAACTACATGGTTACGGGTTCAGTCCCAGTGCATGGCACCCTGGGCAAGTGTCTTCTGTTATAGCCTCAGGCCAACCAAAGCCTTGTGAGTGGATTTGGTAGATGGAAACTGAAAGAAGCCCGTCGTATGTATATATATATATATATGTATGCATGCGTGTGTATATATTGTGTGTCTGCGTTTGTCCCCCAACATCACTTGACACCCAATGCTGGTGTGCTTACATCCCTGTAACTTAGCGGTTCGGCAAAAGAGACCGATAAAATAAGTACTAGGCTTACAAAGAATAAGTCCTGGGGTCGATTTGCTCGACTAAAGGTGGTGCTCTAGCATGGCCACAGTCAAATGACTGAAACAAGTAAAAGAGTAAAAGAGAGTAAAGAGTATACCACCTTCCTTTAGCAGAGAAGGAAGGAAGAGCTTTCTCTGGAGTAAAAGAGATTGTGCAGTGGATCTATCTAAAAATTTAATGACAGGCACTTTCCTATCTGGCCAAGCTCTCATCAATTTCTTTACATATCATTCGAAGAGGAAGGCAAGAGTGGAGAGAGAGGCGCTGCTTTCTAGTGTTTATCAAAAGGTGGACGAGAGTGGCAAGGCTGGTGAGACTGAATGGATCTACTCTGACCATGCTTTTCTAAGCAGAAGGAAAGAAACTGGAAGAGGGCATTTTTTCCCATGCTTTGAGAATGGTAGAGTAATCTGGGAGTTTTGCATGAGATTTATCCCAGATTACCCTAAGTGGACTACCCTTCTATTAGGTACTAGCAGTATCGCCCGGCATTGCTCGGGTTTGTAAGGGAAATAACTATAAAGCATTTTTAGAGAGTTATAGCCAAAAAATAGCAAAAAAATGGGGGAAAAAATGATGGTAAATTTTTTTTGATAGTTAAAAAGGTCGAGTTGCGTCCCCTAGACCATCTGTGGTTTGTGTTTCTGATTGTCGACCCCATGTCGAATTTATCGATTTTTTTCAGAACTGCGGGAACTTTTCAAAATTTTCGCTGCGTTAGTTTGAATTATGACATTGGGCTATGTGTGTGTCAAGTTTCATCAGAATCGGTTGAAAGCCGTGGTCAGGGTGAGGGTACAAGCAAACAGACACACAGAAACACGCACAGACAAACTGCCGTTTATATAGAGAGAGATTCTATTCATTAATTATTTACTTCTCTAACTTCTATTTATCTATCTTTTGTTGTATCCTTTGATATTGTGGGCCCTATATCGATCGATATAGGGCCCACTTGTTTTCTATCTTATCTTTTGATATTGTTCTCCATGTGGCCAATAAAAGAAGTTATTATTATTATTATTATTATTATTATTATTATTATTGAGTGAGAGAGCAGTTCATGCCATCAAAGTGACACTGGGGTAAAATATACGAAGCCCAATATACACATCATGACTACCCGTCTGATAAGGGTACACCAGGCACATGCATCACAACCATATGTGCGCGACATGGTGATCTCATATCAAGATAAACAGCACATGACCTTGCAGGTGGGGCCCAGTTAGAAATTTCTTCAGGTTGAGTAGCCCATCCCGCTCAAAAGGTCCCTGAATAAGGGTTGTTTAAGGATGTTGAAAGAACCACCCATGTTTCCAGAGGTGAATTATTCAAACCCCAAAGAATCCCTCTCAACACATGGCTATGATGCTCCCCCACTACTTCTGCTCGTGATCAGAGATGCACATATCGTCAGCCACTAAGGGACATGCTCAACTGGTTAAGGTCAAACAACTGACAAGCAAATCTGTGGTATTGAGCAGAATATTTGCTGTAGCCCATCTTTTATACCAAGACAAAACAATGTACATGATAACACTTCCAATCAGTTAAGATCAGAAGCCATGAGAGCCACTGCCTGGTATTGCATCAGGGCATATTATTATTATTATTATTATTATTATTATTATTATTATTATTATTATTATTCCACCAAGGTTGACTTTACCTTTCATCCTTTCAGGATCAAAGTGACACTGGTGTAAAATATATGAAGCCCAGTATACCCGTCTGATAAGGGCACACCAGGCACATTCATCACAACCATATGTGCATGACATGGTGATCACATATCAAGATTAACAGTGGGGCCCAGTTAGCATTTTCTTCAGGTCGAGTAGCCCATCCCACTCAAAAGGTCCCTGGATAAGGGTTGTTTAAGGATACTGAACAAAACATCCATGTTTCCAGAGATGAATTATTCAAACCCCAAAGAATTCCTCTCAACACATGGCTATGATGCCCCCCATCACTACTTCTGCTCGTGATTAGTGATGCACATATCATCAGCCACTAAGGAACATGCTCAACTGGTTACGGTCAAACAACTGACAAACAAATCTGTGGTATTGAGCGGAATGTTTTCTGTAGCCCATCTTTTATACCAAGACAAAACAATGTACATGATGACACTTCCAATCAGTTAAGATGAGAAGCCATGAAAGCCACTGCCTGGTACTATTATTATTGTTACTTATCAAGTCGGCAAGCTGGCAGGATCGTTAGCACCTGGATGAAATGCTTAGTGGTATTTCACCTGAAGGCGGCAAGCTGGAAGAAATGTTAGCACGCTGGCGTGCCGGGTGAAATGCTTAGTGGTATTTCGTCTGCCGCTACGTTCTGAGTTCAAATTCCGCCGAGGTCAACTTTGCCTTTCATCCTTTCGGGGTTGATTAAATAAGTACCAGTTACGCACTGGGGTCAATATAATCGACTTAATCCGTTTGCCTGTCCTTGTTTGTCTCCTCTGTGTGTAGCCCCTTGTGGGCAGTAAAGAAATAGGTATTTCACCCGTTGCTACATTCCGAGGTCAACTGTACTTTTCATCCTTTCAGGGTTGATAAAATAAGTATCAGTTGAAGGCTGGGGTCGAAGTAATAGATTTGCCCCACTCCCAAAATTGCAAGCCTTGTACCAAAATTTAAAACCATCACTATTATTATGATTATTATTATTATTATTATTCAGTAGTTTTATTTTTATAGCGTGCTTTCACTTCACTACTGAGTGCAGCTCTGTGTGCCTTGGGTATGTGCTGTGGTTTGGTTTGATGCTCTGATGGTTACTGTATTGAAAGTGTTTTGCATAGGATGTGTGCAGTGCCTAGTAGTGCAATTTTCTGTATGTTATATATATTTGTAAGTCCTGGTGTTTTTGCTATGTATTTGTCTGAATATTTTTTTTATCATACTTAATGCGCCTACTATGATAGGAACTGTTTCTGTTTTTAGATTCCACATTCGAGTTACCTCTATTTCCAGGTCTTTGTATTTTGAAAGTTTCTCCATTGTCATCTGCTGGTATTGATACATCAATTAGAAAGCATTTTTTTCTTTATGATCTCTGACAACTTTATCTGGCCTATTGGCCTTAATTTCTCTATTTGTGTGTGTTGGCATATCCCAGAGTATGGTTGCTTTCTCACTTTCTGTGACCTTTTCTGATGTGTGCCTAAACCATCTTTTTTCTGTTGTTATTCCATAGAGTTGGCATAGCTTCCAGTGTATGTAGGTCCCAGCTCTGTCGTGTCTGTGAATATATTCCTTCTTAGCCAGGACTGGGCAACCAGAGATAATATGATATATTGTTTCTTGTCCATCTCCACATATTCTGCAGTTACTTGTTATGTTCCTTTTCATTATATATTTTTGGTAATTTCTGGTGGGGAGGCTTTGGTCTTGTTCTGCAATTAATAATCCCTCTGTCTCTGCTTTAAGTCCAGAACTTCTCAACCATTGCTGTGATTTTTCTCTGTCTATTTCTTTTGCCTTTAGTTTAGTCCAGTATTTGCCATGAAGGGGCTTTTCTTGCCATCGTTTTATCATGGTCCATTGCTGTTCTAATTTTAGTTTGGATTTCATTTGTTTTATAGCTTTTTCTTCTTCTTCTTCTTCTTCTTCTTCTTCTTCTTCTTCTTCTTCTTCTTC